>NC_090812.1:63725824-63925309 GCF_000390325.3 Nicotiana tomentosiformis
GTATCAATGAACGGTTTAATGCGTTGGAAACTAGACTCATAGATATTCAATTTGATAGGTAGATCACCCCATAATTCCAAGCACATTGGGAGAAAAATGCAGTAACATTTGACCTAAAGTTTAAGTAAAATTATAAACCTAAGTTGCGACAACTTTTATCGACTTTTGTTTCATAACTCGCTTGACTTCAAGACTTATGATGCGGATATTATATGATTCAAATACATTAAAACAAGACCTCTTGGGGCAATTAATCACCTCTAGTGTTACCCGAAAATACGGGTTACAACATCCTTGATTCGTTTAACTTCAAATACTTGTTAACCACTCTTATACACCCTTGTATCGTTTAAGACCAATAGGATTAACTTCTTATTATCTCAAAGATAATCTCTTCTTGGATTTACGTCGACTAACTTACGGCGTGATCTATGGTATGCGAATTTGGGTTGTAACAGTTCTAGTATATCTGTATTGTGATTTGGGACTTGGGCGTATTCCCGAAATTTAACTTGGAGGTCCTTAGCTTGAATTATCGCCAGTTGGCGAAAACTAGAAGACTAAAGGTTTAAAGATTTCAATGTTTGACCACAAATTGACTTTTATTGATATCGGGGTCGAATTCGAGTTCTGAAAATTTTCATAGGTCCGTTATGTCAGTTATGACTTGTCTGTCGAATTTGGTGAGAAACTGAGTTGATTTGACGTGATTCAGACGTTTAATTTTGAAAATAGAAGTTTTAGAATTTTCTTGAAAATTTCATTTGATTTGGTGTCTGATTATTAGTTCTAGTCATTATTTTGGTGTTTTGATAGCGCGAGCGAGTTCCTATGAGATTTTTGGACTTTTTTGCATATTGGTTTTGGAGTCCCCAGGGCTCGGGTGAGTTTCGGATAGCCTACGAACCTTGATTCTTTGAAAAATCTAGTTTTTAGGACTTCTACTGGTTTCTGGTGTCATGTGCTTCACGAACGCGACGCCTTCATCATGAACGCGAAGAGGAATTTGGGACAGGGGGATTTGCTTCATTACGAACGTGATAGCTGGGTCGCGAACGCGAAGTAATAAGGGGCCTTACCCTTCGCGAGCATGACCAGCTTCCCGCGAACGCGTAGGCTTGTGATATGAGGAAGGGGAATCATTGTTTCTTCTACGTGAACGTGAGTATTGGATCGCGAATGTGAAGGCCAGGGGGGAGAATCCTTCGCGAACGTGAAGGAGGACTCGCGAATGTGAAAGCCACTTAGGCTGCTGCTCATCGCAAACACGACAGGCCCTTCGCGAACGCGGAGAAGGCCTGACGCCCAGACCTTAAAACATAACCAAAATGGGATTTTTCCCATTTTTCACAAACCCTCAATTAGAACTCGGTCTAGGGCAATTTCTAAGGAGTTTTTCACGATTTCGAACTGGGTAAGTGTTCTTTATCATATAGTGATTATATTTCTTTAATCTAAGTCTATATTCATCATTTACTTTAGATTTAGATGGGAGAAATTGAAATTTTTATAAAACTTTCCAAAAACGAAAATTTAAGATTTGAAGGTCCATTTGACATCGGAATTTGATAATTTTTGTATGGTTGGACTCGTCTCGGAACGGGTGTTCGGATTTTGTAAGTTTTTCCAAGATTCGAGACGTGGGTACCACTAATGATTTTTGAGATAAATTTTGGATTTTAATCCGAAAAATTAGTAAGTTCATATGGAATTAATTTCTACGATTTACATTGAGTATATTGAATTGTTTATGACTATATTTGAGGATTTTGGACACGAATTCCTGAGGCAAAGGTTTATTGGATTCTTGAATTTGGTTGCAAAGCGAGGTAAGTGTCGTGGTTAACCTTGACTTGAGGGAATAAAACTCTTAAATTATTTATTATGTGAAATGCATGTGAATGACGTATAGGCGAGGTGACAAGTGTCTATTCGTCGTCAAATTAATTGTTTGCATAATTACTTGAAAAAATCATAAATCATTTTAAATCATGAATTAATTATTATATTAATTGTTTATCTCGTGTTCTTTGCTCAATATCATGCCTTGAATCCATGCTATAATTGCTACATGCTTATTTGACTTATTTGACTTAATTGCCACTTGACGTTTAGCATACTAATTATTAAAATGCCTATTACATCCTTAATTTTCACAATTAATTGCTACTTGTGATCACTTATTTCTAATAAATCATAACTATTGTATGCTTGTTGTCTTATCGGCGTAATTTCTTTTATAAGAATTGGTAAATGAAAGTGAATTAGTACCAATGATAACTAAAGTTTTTACGCACTAGGGCGACACCTAGTGTAACTGGCACACTTAGTTCTTTAAGCTTAACTTTGCTCACAGTGCTCGCTTTAGGGAAGCGTCTTCCTGAATGACCTTTAAAGGTTATTCTTCTGTTGTCTATTCTATTATTACCGGAATGTGATATCTAAAATTCTCATGATGCCAGCTATTGTCAAATCATTCGGTCCCTAATTCATATTCATTTTATCTTGTTCACCAGCTCATACTAATTTCTATTACTCCGGGGTCTAACGTTTCCATCTGGTAATCACGTTGGATTCACCAACTTATTTCTCGGAAGAAGGATATGATTTTATGGCTTATGCTATTCTATTGTTTCAAGGCATGTCTCCTCTTGTCTTTTCCTTCACTTGACTATAGACTCTGTCAACGTGTCATATTTTGATTTACCGTTATCACCAATATATCACATCTTACTCATGATGCTTCATTTACTCTCTTCTTATTCTCTAGATAATATTTTTGTCTATCACTTTATTTTGAAAACTTCAACAAAACGTTCTTTCACTTTTAGCTCCCCTTGCTTCATATCACTAGATCTTCGGAATGCCTAACATTCTCCTTTTTTTTACTCGGGGCTGGAGTGATACTAAGGTAAATATTTATCGATTCTAGGATTCCACTGCCTATCTTCTAAAATTTCTGAACATTCTAGTATTCATATCTGACTGTACTATTCTAGAGTTCACCATCTGGGTGTATCACAAGGAGATCTATTACCACATTTGCACTATCTTCGTAAATGTTTGCTAATGATAACAATCCATCCACCATTTTTGGGTTACTCTAACCCCAGCTGGATCCTGATATCCTATCATTCTCTTAAACTATATATGATGGCTCCCATAGGGCATAATTAAGATGAGTGTGGCCAATTGTATATAACTCTATTACTGTTGAAAGTAACTCATAATGCTTGTATTTCTCTGTCTGAATTGCAAATATTGATAATCTTCATTAACTAGGTACCTCATGCCCTTCTTCGTTTTGCTTCTTTTACTTGCCGAAATGTGTATCTACCTTCTGATTCTCTTATTTCTTTTTACCATATAGGTGGATAGATATTCTTGCCTTAGGGCTCCTTATCAAGAAGCTTACACATCTTTGTACACACATGATCTGCTAAAGACCTCGCATTTACTCATCATAAGCATGATGCAAAATTGAGTTCCTAAGACTCCTTACCAACTGTCTTTCTGGATGTGGGTATTGTTGTATTACGAATAAAATAAAATTTAGGAGTTTGAATTCTTATAACTGAGCTCTACCACACGATCTAGAGTAAGAAAAAAGAGTGCCAGTCCTAAATGCCCTGTAGCCTCCTGCTTATAAGTGTGGTGCAAAACACACCCGTAAACAAAACTCTACTAGACACGGCTTGTAGATTCCCTTTGACAGAACTGCTCTGATACCACTTTTGTCACGACCCAAACCATAGGGCCGTGACGGTCACCCGGTGCCTAACTCAACCGAGTATCAACGTAACGTATCATTTTTATCATACTATCATGTGTAAATGAACCGGAAAGGCCGTCATGAGATAACTAGAATTAAACATAAGAGAATACTTGACATGGGATGACCCAACATGGTATAGAAGCTTTTGCATGCGACATACGGACCTATAAGGCCGACATGATCATTTGTATACTCAAAATATACGCGGCCATACAAGTATCCATATATATGACATCTGTCTACAAGCCTCTAAGAGTACATAAACATCATAAAGGTCGGGACGGGGTCCCACCATACCAATTACTACATGTCCAAATCATACTGACCAAATTGGTAACTCCAGAGCATGTGGAGAGCACCAACACCTTCCGCTGAGCTGATAGCCTACTAGTAGGAATCTCAACCTATCTATTGGGACCTGCGGGCATGAAATGCAGCGTCCCCAGGCAAAAGGGATGTCCGTACAAATAAAGTACCGAGTATGTAAGGCATGACAATAGTATATAAAGGACATGAAAGAAACATGGAGTAAACAACTCAACCTGTAATTCTGAATAGCTCTATGAATCATGAAAAATTTATAATGTCATGCATGTGCGTATAAATGCGATACCATGCATAGGTATATGCGTACATAACATCATCAAGTCTCTAAGGGCATCCCATTATATCATCTCAGCCACTGTGGACAAAATCATGAACGTATACCAGCTGATCAGGTGGTGGTGCATATATAACGCCATAACATTATACCACATCCCATATACATATAATATACTCGTATATAACGTCATCTCGTCATAGGTCAATGTACATGTATTAATGAATGTAATGCATAATGAAGTAAGTCAGTAAGATCTCTCAGAATGTCATAAGATCAATATGCCTTCGGTTAATATCATGAAATAAACTTTATCAACTTACCTATTTTTTGAGAACCATGAACAAACAATAGAATAATAGGACACACGGGGAATCAAGAACATAGGCACCCCTAGTACTTCTAAGAATAGAATCATTTGTGAAAGTTGCGTGCTTGCTCGTTTCGTTGAATCATATGGATCATGCCAAAAAGAAAGAAGGGATAGCCTTAACATACCTTTGCAATCTTCTCTCCAATCGTCAACCAAGCTCAATATGATCTTCTTACGTCTACAATGAGTAACCCAACTTTGTCGTCATCATATAAGCATTGTAACTCTCATATTTCAAAACCAATATTCTACAACAAAACAGACAGCACCTCCCTTGTTTTTACTACATCCCATACGTTACTAAAAGTCACCAAACAACCCAAACAACAACAATATAATTCACAATAAACTCTCTGATTACTTCAACAACCATTTTGAGCGGCAAGCTCGATTTACAATTAATTAAATATAATTTAATCCAATTCCTTTTCCATGAATCTGCCTACAACTTATATAGCATCATACTTATGCTTACCATATCATTTTCATCCCAAAAACATCATAAGAATAATTTTCAAAAATAGTCCACACGCCTCGCACCTTAACCTTTATCGTCAACCTCTTGTTTTTCATGTTATCTTCTTCAATCCACTAAATTAGCACATAGAGAAGATTAAAAACAGAAGCCACAACATAATAAAAATATTTATAACAATTTCCAGGCACAACAAACCATATATATAGCCTCAACACAGACTACAAAAAAATTAATGATTCCTTATGCCATGTCAATTACTATCTTGAAGGTTTTAACTCAAACAACACATTATTAACCTTAAGCACAACCAAGAACATTTTTTACATACCTTAGGCAGTAGATACAACAACCCTCAATCACACCACAACACTATAGAGACTCTCTTCTTCACTTAGGCTAACTTTGACGTTTGATTATGGTGTATTTCTTAGGAATTTGTTTGGAGCCTTTGGGGAACTATTTGAGAGGGTTTGAAGAGTGTGAGTCTGGAAGTAGGACGAAAAATGAGCAATGATCATCCCAAAAACGAGATGAGAATAAGTGAAGGTCGGGCCCCGACCAAGTGGATCCCATAGGGGCTTCCTACGCAGTCTAGCGAAAACGCAAATATCTCTCTACACCGATGTCGTATTGACTAACGGTTTGTGGGGTTAGAAAGTAGATACATGGTGCTTTCCCTATAACTCTCAATATATTGGGGAAAAACTGCCTCTCAACCTGGCCTATAAACCTGCCAGTTTCTCTGAAGTGCGGTGACATCACTTGACGATCCTACTTTAAAAATCTATATTTCTCTACTCCGATATCGTATGAAAATATTGTTTAGACCATTGGAAAATATGTTCAAATACCTTCATTTTCGTATGATATATCTCCCAAAATGACATCATAAACCTTACGAATTAATTTCTCAAAACACCTTGTTACAAGGCAAATCTTAGCTCGATTTTTCCGCAACTTAAATCCGATTTTTCCCAAACTTTATATTTCATATCCAAACATCATATATAGTCATATCATGACTTTAAACTCATTTTAATCATGATTAACAAGTCTCATATTCATCTTAACTTACTTAAGACTTCAGTAAACCTTTCTTATCCTTGTAGAAGGATTTCGGCCTTTTTGCGCTTACATTAGATAATGCTATAATGAAAGTGACGTCTGAAGTATGGGGTGTAACAACATGTCCCCTTAGAAACATTTGTCCTCGAATGATAACTCTTAAAGTCTTGCAAAAATAGGATGTAACATCATTAAATCACTTTATATACTTTCAAAGAGGATCTCATTTTCAAGATTACATCAATTGAATTACGACGTACTTTCACGTACAAAAACATAGGGTGTAACAATTAGAAAGTTCATTGATGGCCTCAGATATTAGCTGCGGTTACTTATGACTAGGGAGAGGGTATCTGGTGCTACTTTTGATGAGGTAGTTGACATTGCTCGGCAGATAGAAATGGTCCGTAGCCAGGAGTGTGGAGAGAGGGAGGCTTGGAGGCCTCGTAGACCAGGTGATTTCAGCGGTGTTCCTTCAGGGGGTGAGTTTTACCGCGGAAGGGGTCGTCCTTACAAGCACGCTCAGACGGGTCATCCCGTTCACCGTGGTTCATCATCCAGCCATGGTTCATATAGTTCTCATCATGGTCAGTCATCTCTCAGTGCCCTTCCAGCCCAGAGTACGTCCCGTGCTCCTTCAGTTTAGGGTTCATTTGCACCAGGTGCTTCTAGCGGTTATTCTAATTCTCGAGGCTCGATTCGGTCCTCACCACCACTAGTACCAGGCACTTGCTTTGAGTGTGGGGAGTTTGGACATATGTGGAGGCAGTGTCCTCATCGCCCGGGAAGTCAAGTGCAGCAGAGGAGTCGGACTACGACTTCAGCACAAGTTACTTCGCCACCCGCCCAGCCAGCTCGGGGTGGGGCTCAGTCAGATAGGGGTCGCCCAAGAGGGGGAGGCCGATCTGGTGGTAGTTAGGCCCAATTGTATGCTTTTTCTGCCATGCCAGATGTTGTTTCTTAAGATTCAGTGATCACAGGTACTGTCTCAATGTGCCACAGGTAAGCTTCTATGTTATTTGACCTTGGTTCTACTTATTCGTACGTATCATCATACTTTACTCATTATCTAAATATGCTCTGTGAGTCCTTAGTTTCACCTGTTCATGTATCTACGCTGGTGGGCGATACTATTATTGTGGACCGTGTATATCGGTCTTGTTTGGTAACCATTGGGGAACTAAAGACTAGAGTTGATCTATTATTGCTCAGTATGGTTGATTTTGATGTAATCATGGGTATGGATTGGTTGTCTCCATGTCATGTTATTCTGGACTGTCACGCAAAAATTGTGACGTTGGCGATGCCTGGGTTGCCAAAGGTTGAATGGAGAGGTTCTTTAGATCAAGTTGCCAGCAGGGTAATTTCTTATTTGAAAGGCCAACGTATGGTTGGGAAGGGGTGTTTGTCATTTTTGTCTTTTGTGAGAGATGTTGATGCTGATACTTTTACTATTGATTCAGTACCGGTAGTGAGAGATTTTCCGGATGTATTTCCTGCAGACATGCCGAGTATGCCACCTGACAGGGATATTGATTTCGGTATTGACTTGGTGTAGGGCTCTCAGCCCATTTATATTCCTCTGTATCGTATGGCACAAGCTGAGTTAAAAGAATTGAAAGAGCAACTTCAGGAACTTCTTGATAAGGGGTTTATTAGGCCTAGTGTGTCGCATTGGGGTGCACCGATTCTTTTTATGAAAATGATAGATGGTACTATGTGGATGTGTATCGATTACAGGCAGTTGAACAAAGACAAAGGTCATGGCGGACAAGTCCATTGCCATGTACCGGGCCGATGCTGAGGCTGCTCAAATGCAACTAAGGGAGGCTTCTTACCAAGAGCAATGGATCACTGACTCAACAAAGTGTCAATCCCGGAGGGAAACCCTCGAGGAAATCCATACTCGAGGTTTTGACCTCTCCGAGGAAATAGCCCGAGCCAAGGTGCTTGAAGCTGAAGCCAGGCAGTTTGCCTCCTTCGATGATGAAGATGATGATGAAGAAGGCACTCGAGGCGGATCCGATGAGGGGCCTGAAGAGAAGTTGCTCCCAGAGAAGAGGTCAAAATCAATCGTAGTTAGGACTTAGTTTCTCTTTTTGTAAGATCTTGATCGGTCTCTTGTACATAACCAATATATAATACAAAAACTTCTTTTGAATGTCTTTTCGGTTTTATGTTCAAACGTGTTTTGTGATTTTGCCTTCTGAAAATTTTGTTGTTGCAGCCTCTGCAATCGAGTGAACACTAATTCGAACTTACAACACCCTTAGGTTTTTTTAGACAAACAAGGGTGCGTTCCCGAGCTCAATAATATGTTCAAGATTTCGGATGGCTTGATCAATGCCATGACTGCACTATTTTTATAACTAAGTTCGAGTATGTTTCGAACTTAGAATAGAAAAAACCCTTAGGTGTTTTATCAAATAATGGGTAATTTTCAAACTTATAGTAGCATACCCCTTAAGGTTTTATGGCGGATCCTTGAGCTAAATTCAAGTCAACTTCATTTGAACTAGGAATAGTGGAACCCTTAGGTCCGAGTTGAGTGAGAACAAAGTCTCGAACTCTAAATGTATTGGCCCTTAGGCCCTTTTAGGTTGGGCCCATATGGCCTCTAAAAGACGGCTATTATTTCCCCCTTTCGGCTTGAAAGACTTAGTAAAATTATCTTTATGCCTTAGCATGTCTTTTTTACTTATTGGGTTTTCTGAGGGTCCGATGTCGGTTGAAACCCTTTTGCTTTTTGTTCCTTAGCACATTTTTGCTACAGATAATTTGATAGCTCTTAAGGTTTTTCGAGGGCTGATTTTATCGAAGCCCTTTTGATTATTTGCCGAGGGTAGCCTTTTTTAACTAGTTTTTCAGAGAATCTGAAGGCCTATAGTTATTGCAGAATTCAGACGCCTCCGAGCCGTGTTATTTAGGCCGTGGCCTTTAGTTTGGCAGTAGCCTTCGGGTATGTATTTTGGCCGTAGCCTCTAGTTTGGCCATAGCCTTCGGGTATGCCTCTTGGGCTTATTTCCCAATTACATTTCGAACTTGTTTGAAATGTCAGTCCCCGAGAATGGTGGACTTGGCCTATAGATAGAGGGGTGCCTCGTTGAGGTCTTATGAATTTGAGTTTAGATAACTCGAATATGCCTATCATCAATAGTAGTCCTCGAATGTATATTTGCACTTTGGCTCTTAAGCCATTTCTTACAATATCATAAGCATGAGGTTTGTATGGTAGAGGATTTTCTTTGAGACGCAAAATGTTTTAATGAGGTTTACACATGCGCACATGTTTTGCCATCTGGGCTCGACTAATTTATATGGACACGGTTCAGTTGACCGTTTGGCCCATTACAAAGCTTCCCTATCGAGGCCCTTTGACATGAAGTACTATTCTCAAGAATACAACATCCGAGGGTCATACCCTCCAGTATTCGAGGTTGATTGCAAAGAGGCTTTGGATATTGTTGAATTGTCCTCAGGTAGTACATAATTGTTGCCTCGTTAAAAACCATGCCGGAAAAACCCATTTGGGATAAAAACCGATCTAAGGGAAAAAGAGTGCAACGCGTACTTTAAAACCCGAGGTCTCGATGTCTTTGGTCAAACTCCTGAAATGAGTTAGCGTCGAATATATATAAACGAAAGAAGGGAGAAAGTCATACCTTAACAATAATATCGTTTGAGAAGTGATATGTTCCAGTTGCTTGGCAGTGGTTCGCCATCCATCGTTCCGAGTTTATAAGACCCTTTTTCCGACTATATCGAGGACTTGATAGGGTCCTTCCCAATTCGGGCCGAGCTTTCGTTCATTAGGATCTCGAGTGTGGATGGTGACCTTTCTTAGAATTAAGTCACCAACCCTGAAGTGGCGAAGGTTGGTTCTTCTATTGTAGTACCTTTTGATTCGTTGGTTTTTGTGTAGCTATTCGAACGAGTGCCGCTTCACGTTTTTCATCTAATAATTCGAGGCTAGTATTCATAGCCTCGTGGTTTGATTCCTCCGTTGCATGTCAAAACCTGGTGCTGGGTTCTCCGACTTTGACTGGAATCAAAGCTTTGGAGCCATATACTAAGGAAAATGGAGTTGCCCCTGTACTGGACTTCGATGTTGTTCGATATGCCCAAAGGACTTCGGGTAGAATTTCTCTCCACTTCCCTTTAGCTTCTTTCCACCTTTTCTTCAGGTTTTGGATGACAGTCTTGTTCGTTGATTTGTCTTTTCCGTTCCCACTATGGTGATATGGTGTTGAAAATATCCTTTTTATTTTATGGTCTTCGAGAAATTTTGTCACTTTACTGCAGATAAATTGTTTACCATTCTCGCATACTATTTCTGCGGGTATCCCAAATCGACACACGATGTGATCCCAGATGAAGTGTATAACCTCTTTTTCTCTCACTTTCTTGAACACCTGTGCTTCAACCTATTTAGAGAAATAGTCAGTCATAAATAAAGTGAACTTAGCTTTACCTGGGGCCGATGGAAGAGGGCCGACGATATCCATCCCCCATTTCATGAATGGCCATGACGATAGGACTGAATGAAGTTATTCTCCGGGCTGATGGATCATCGGTGCAAACCTTTGAGATTTATCACATTTTCGAGAAAACTCCTTAGTATCTTTTTCCATGCTATCCTAGTAGTATCCTGCTCTAATGATTTTGTGAATCAGTGATTTGGCGCCGGAGTAGTTCCCACAAGTGCATTCATGGACCTCTCGTAAAACATAATCGGTGCCTCCTGGTCCCAAACACACTACCAATGGTCCATCGAATGTTCTTCTGTATAATGTTCCATCTTCAGCCAATGTGAATCGAGCAGCTTTGGTTCGTAGGGTTCTCAACTCTTTAGGGTCCGACAGGAGCTTTCCATGTTTCAAGTATTTAATATATTTATTCCTCCAATCCAAGGTTAAGCTTGTAGAGTTTATCTTGGCATGACCTTCCTCGATCACAGATCTCGAGAGTTGAATGACAGTCCCCGAGCTGATCTCATCTTCCTCGACCGATGACCCAAGTTTGCAAGTGCATCGACCTCACTATTTTGATCTTGAGGTACATACTGTAAAGTCCATTCCTTGAAACGGTGCAAAATTACCTGCAGCTTGTCCAAATACCTTTTCATTCTATCCTCTCGAACTTCGAAGGTTTTGTTTACTTGGTTTACCACCAGTAAAGAGTCACACTTGGCTTCAATGACTTCTTCCTGCAAGCTTTTAGCTAGCTCGAGACCTGCAATCATGGCCTCGTACTCGGCCTCATTGGTAGTCAACCTAGAAGTTTTGATAGATTGCCTAATAGTGCTACCCTTGGGCGGCTTCAAAACGATGCCTAGCCTGGACCCCTTCACATTTGAAGCACCGTCTGTGAAAATGGTCCATACCCCCGATGAGGGTTGGCATGAAATTGGCCACGAAGTCCGCCAAAATTTGAGACTTGATGGTCGTCTAGGGTTGATATTCGATGTCGTACCCACTGCATTCGATGGCCCATTTGGCTAATCGACCTGATAGTTTGGGCTTGTACAAAATATTACGAAGTGGGTAAGTGGTTAATACGCATACTGGGTGACATAGAAAGTATGGTCTTAACTTTCTAGAGGCACTTATCAGTGCAAGTGCCAATGTTTCTAAGCATGGATATGTAGTTTCTGCTTCTCCTAAGGTTTGACTTACTTAATAAACGGGAAATTGAGTACCTTGCTCTTCTCGAACTAGGGCACCACTTACCACGATTTCCGATACTATCAAGTACAAGTAAATCTTCTCATATGCCTTTGGAGTGTGAAGCAGTGGTGGGCTTGATAGGTATCGCTTCAACTCTTCCAATTCCTGTTGGCATTCCAGGGTCCAAGCTAAATCATTCTTCCTTTTGAGTAAAGAGAAAAATGTGTGGCTTCGATCCAATGACCTCGAAATGAATCGGCCTAAGGCAGCTATCCGTCCAATTAGCCTCTATACAGCTTTTACACTATCCACAACGGCGATGTCTTCGATGGCCTTGATTTTATAGGGGTTGATCTCGATCCCTTGATTCGATACCATGAAGCCAAGGAACTTGCCCGAACCAACCCCGAAAGCACATTTCTCGGGGTTGAGCTTCATGTTGTATTTCCTTAAAATCTCGAACGTTTCTTGCAAATGAGCCAAATGGTCCTCTGCGCGCAAGGACTTAACTAACATGTCATCAATATAAACCTCCATTGATTTACCTATTTGTTCTTCAAACATTTTATTCACTAGGCGTTGGTAAGTAGCTCCTGTAATTTTTAGCCCGAATGGCATTACATTATAACAATATGTTCCATACTTGGTGATAAATGAAGTCTTTTCTTGGTCTTCTGGGTTCATTTGGATTTGATTGTACCCGAAATAGGCATTGAGAATAGTAAGGATCTCGTGGCCGGCCGTGGCATCGATCATGCGATCAATCTTAGGCAGTCGAAAAGAATCTTTGGGGCACGCCTTGTTTAAATCCTTATAATCTACACACATTCTAAGTTTATCCCCCTTTTTAGGGACTACAACTACATTGGCTAACCATTCGGGATATTTCACCTCCCGAATGGATCCTATTTTGAGAAGTTTAGTTACCTCGTCCTTTATGAATGCCTGCTTTACTTCGAACTGGGGTCTTCTTTTTTGCTTCACCAGTTTTAATCTAGGGTCCAGGCTTAGCCGATGTTTCGTTACCTCTGGTGGAATCCCTGTCATGTCTAAATGGGACCAAGCAAAACAATCTATATTATCAAAAAGAAATTGAATAAGTTTTTTCCTTAGTTCGGGGGTTAATCCCATTCCCAGGAATACTTTTCGCTCGGGCAGGTATTCGATCAATATAACCTATTCCAGCTCTTCGACCATTGATTTGGTGGCATTAGTATCTGCGGGAACAACAAAAGTTCGAGGGGTCAGAAAATCCTCCTCTTCTTCTTCTATCTACCGCTTCCCCAATCCGGTCGAGGTCGGTGGCTGTGATTGCTATTTGACTTCCTGTTTATCTTTGATGTTCGACCTTTCCGATGTTGATAGTGTCGATATCGGTGTTACCTCATCGACCGCAAACATTTCCTTTGCAACCTGCTACTCCCCGTATACTATTTTTACACCGTCTGATGTAAGAAATTTTATCATTTGGTGGAGAGTCGAAGGGACTGCTGTCATATTGTGGATCCAAGGCCTTTCGAGTAGGGAATTGTACCTCATGTCGTCCTTGATCACATGGAACTTAGTATCTTGAATGGTTCCAGCCAAGTTCACCGGTAGAATAATCTCCCCTTTAATTGTTTCGCTGGCCATATTGAAGCTGTTTAGGACCCGAGCTGCGGGCACGATTTGATTTTGTAAGCCAAGCTGCTCCACGACCCTCGATCGGATGATATTTGCCGAGCTACCTGGATTCACTAAAACACGCTTAACTTGAACTTTATTTAATAAGATAGAAATTACCAGAGCATCATTATGGGGATGAGAAATGCCTTCTGCTTCTTCATTATTGAATGATAAAGTAATTTCGGGCACATAATCTCGGGTTCATTTTTCCCTAGTGAATGATACCTTAGTGCATTTGAATATGGGTCCTTGTAGAATGTCGACCCCACCGACGATCATATGAATTACATGTTGGGGTTTATCCTTTGCCACATATTGATGATTTATTTGACCAACTTCAGGGAGCGAGGGTATTCTCCAAAATTGATTTGAGATCCGGGTATCACCAGTTGAAAATTTGGGATTCGGATATTCAAAAGAAGGCATTCAGGACTCGTTATGGTCACTATAAATTTCTTGTGATGTCATTTGGGCTAACCAATGCCCCACTACATTTATGCACTTGATGAATAGCATATTCTAGCCGTATCTTGACTCATTTGTCGTGGTATTTATTGATGATATCCTGGTGTACTCACATAGTCAGGAGGAGCATGCACAACACTTGGGTATTGTATTGCAGAGGCTGAGAGAGGAGAAACTATATGCCAAATTCTCTAAATGTGAATTGTGGCTTAGTTCTGTGGCATTCTTGGGACACATAGTGTCCAGTGAAGAGATTATGGTCGATCTAAAGAAGATAGAGGCAATTCAGAGTTGGCCCATACCATCTTCAGTTACTGAGATTTGGAGTTTTCTCGGCTTGTTTGGTTATTATCGTCGCTTCGTGGAGGGTTTCTCGTCTATTGCATCCCCTATGACTAAATGGACCCAGAAAGGTGCTCCGTTCAGGTGGTCAGATGACTGTGAAGAGAGCTTTCAGAAGCTCAAGATAACTTTGACTACAACACCAGTATTGGTGTTGTCTACAGGTTCAGGGTCTTACACTGTGTATTGTGACGTGTCGCGTATTGGTTTTGGCGCAGTATTGATGCAAGACAGTAGGGTGATTGCCTATGTATCCAGATAGTTAAAAGTACATAAGAAGAATTATCCAGTCCACGACCTTGAGTTAACAGCTATTGTTCATGCCTTGAAGATTTGGCGGCATTATTTATACGGTGTCCATTATGAGGTTTATACCGATCATCGGAGTCTACAACATCTGTTTAAACAGAAGGATTTTAATTTACGGTAGCGAAGGTGGTTGGAGTTGCTTAAGGATTGTGATATCACCATTCTCTATCATCTAGAAAAGGCCAATATGGTGGCCGATACGTTGAGTCGTAAGGCAGAGAGTTTGGGAAGCTTAGCATAATTACCGGTAGCAGAGAGGCCTTTAGCCTTGGATGTTTTAGCCTTGGCCAACCATTTTGTTAGGTTTGATATTTTCGAGCCGAATCGAGTTTTGGCTTGTGTGATTTCTCGGCCTTCTTTATATGATCGCATCAGAGAGCACCAGTATGATGATCCCCATCTACGCCAGTATTGACTGAAATGAATTATTTATGGCTATATTAGAGGAATTTGGAGACCAATGCACGAGAAAAGGACATTACAGAATAAGAATTTCACGGCTTGAGGTAAGTAATAGTTTTAAATCTGGTCCTGAGGGCATGAAACCCCAAAATTTTGTGTCATGTGATTATTTTGGAGGTGACTCACATGCTAGGTGACGGGCATGTGGGCGTTCACCGAGGGGATTGTGACTTGGTCCGTCCGAGGGAAACTGTAAAGCTGAATAACTTGTTGATAGTTATGTGCTCTCTATGTGTTGTAGAAACTTGACTATAAGTCATGCTAGAAACCATGTTTAGGCTATATGTTGGTTTTGTTGGGACCCACAGAGGTCGTGTACATGTGAATTATCTAATTAAATTATTGTTTTGTTGGGACCTACTCAGTCACAAGTACTCGATTATTTTATCTCACTCTCAATTGTTCATTATTGATGTATCATATCATTGTTGTTTGGGCTGATTTTATGATTGTGGATAGCTCAGGAGACTAGAGAGCTTTATGACTGAGTGAGGCTGAGGGCCTGATTGTGAGATATTATACCATAGCACGTGAGTTGGCCGTGCAACATGTGAGTTGTCTGTGCGAATCTTTATATTATACTATAGCACGTGAGTTGGCCATGCAACACGTGAGTTAGCCGTGCAGCACATGAGTTGTTTGTGCGGGTCCTTATATTATACTATAGCACGTGAGTTGGCCGTGCGGATCCAGATGTTTATATTATGGCACATGAGTTGTCCGTGTAGCCCGTGAGTTTTCCATGCTGATTATAGCGCTTGGTCTATAGAAGCCCCTCCAGAGTGTGTACACCCCCAGTTAACGCGGGAACCCATTGAGTGTGAATGCTGAGGGCTGAGAGCCGAGTGGATGATTTGTTGTGACGAGTGGAGTGATTGTTGGCCTGAGAGGCTGTACTTGTTTTCCATTTGTTGTTGCACTTAGTTGCTATCTGTCACTGTTGTGAAATTCTCTGAAAGATTTTATATCTGGATTTCATGAACTTGAATAGTATAAAATTGATTTGACTTAAACTGCCAGATTTGAAAGCATGCATGTTCTTTGCTGGAATTACTAGAAATGAACTGTAATTGTGTAGCTCGTCATTATCTTCAGTTCCTTATTTATTATTGTTACTTGCCGAGTTGGTTGTACTCATACTACACCCTACACTCCGTGTACAAATCCAGGTGTTCCCTGACATAGCGGTTGTTGATTCTTCCGCACAGCTTATTTTTTGGAGATTTAGAGGCAGCTGTCGTGTTTCGCAGACCTTGTCTCTCTTTTCCTATCTCCTTGTTTACTGTATTTTGGTCTTAGACTAATATAGACCTTATGTTCCAGATTTGTATCCATATTAGATGCACTTGTACTCGGTGACACCAGGTTTTGGGGAGTGTTCGTATCAGTATTTGTGGGATTATATATTATATTTTCAGACTTCAAAGAATTTGTGGTTTATTGAGATACGCGCCATCACGATGGGTGATATTTTGGGTCGTGACAATTTGGTATCAGAGCCTAGGTTACATAGGTCTCACGAGTCATGAGCAGGTTTTGTAGAGTCTTGCGGATCGGTACGGAGATGGGTTGTTTCGAGTGCGGAGAATTTGGTCATTTCAAGAGAGAGTGTCCAAGGCTGTTGAGTGGGGCTCCTCAGCAGAGTCTTCGACTGACGGCACCAGCACCAGTAGTTACACTACTCGCTCAGCCACCTAAGGGTAGGGGTCTACACCGGTGGGCGATATTATTATTGTGGATCTTCTGTATAGGTCGTGTGTGGTAACTATTTGGGAACTGAAGATTAGAGTTGATCTCTTAATACTAGGTATGGTTGATTTTGATGTAATCCTAGGTATGGATTGGTTGTTTCCATGTCATGCTATTCTGGACTGTCACACAAAAACCATGACGTTGTTGATGCTGGGGTTGCCGAAGGTTGAATGGAGGGGTTCTCTAGAGTTTGTTCCTAGCAGGGTAATTCCTTATTTGAAGGCCCAACGTATGGTTGCAAAGGGAAGCTTGTCATATTTGGCCTTTGTGAGAGATATGGATGTTGATACTGCTATTATTGATTCAGTACTAGTCGTGCGAGACTTTTCGGATGTATTTCCTGCAGACATACCGGGTATGCCACCCGATAGGGATATTGATTTTGGTATTGACTTGGTGCAGGGCACTCAGCCCATTTCTATTCCTCTGTATCGTATGGCACCAGCTGAGTTAAAAGAATTGAAAGAGAAACTTTAGGAACTCCTTGAAAAGGGGTTTATTAGGCTTATTGTGTCACCTTGGGGTGCACCGGTTCTGTTTGTGAAAAAGAAAGATGGTACTATACGGATGTGCATTGATTATAGGCAGTTGAACAAAGTTACAATCAATAATAAATATCCCTTACTACGTATTGATGAGTTATTTGACCAGCTTCAGGGACCGAGGGTGTTCTCCAAAATTGATTTGAGATCAAGGTATCACTAGTTGAAAATTCGGGATTCGGATATTCTAAAGACGGCATTCAGAACTCGTTATGGCCACAATGAATTTCTTGTGAAGTTTTTTGGGCTAACCAATGCCCCAACAACATTTTTGCATTTGATGAATAGTGTGTTCTAGCCGTATCTTGATTTATTTATAGTGGTATTTATTAATGATATTCTAGTGTACTCACTTAGTCAGGAGGAGCATGCACAACACTTGTGTATTGTATTACATAGGTTGAGAGAGAAGAAACTTTATGCCAAATTCTCTAAATGTGAGTTCTGGCTTAGTTCGGTGGCATTCTTGGGACATATAGTGTCCAGTAAACGAATTAAGGTAGATCCGAAAAAAATAGAGACAGTTCAGAATTGGCCCAGACCATCTTCAGTTACTGAGATTCGGAGTTTTCTTGGCTTGGCCGGTTATTATCATCTCATCGTTGAGGGTTTCTCGTCTATTGCATTGCCTAGGACTAAATTGACCCAAAAGGATGGTCCGTTCAGGTGGTCGGATGAATGTGAAGAGAGCTTTCAGAAGCTCAAAATAGCTTTGACTACAGCTCCAATATTGGTGTTTCCTACATGTTCAGAGTCTTATACTGTGTATTATGAAGCATCACATATTGGTCTCGGCGTAGTGCTGATGCAAGACGGTAGGGTGATTTCCTATGCGTTCAGGCAGTTAAAGGTACATGAGAAGAATTATCATGTCCACGATCTCGGAGTTCCTATGCGTTCCTGATGCAAGAACTATTGTTCATGCCTTGAAAATTTGGCGGCATTACTTGTACGGTGTCCAGTGTGAGGTATATACCAATCATCGGAGTCTACAACATCTATTCAAACAAAAAGATCATAATTTGTGGTAGCGGAGGTGGTTAGAGTTGCTTAAGGATTATGACATTACCATTTTCTATCATTCCGGAAAGGCCAATGTGGTGGCCGATGACTTGATTCGTAAGGCGGAGAGTTTGGACAGCTTAGCATACTTGCCGGTAGCAGAGAGTTTCGGCAGTTTGTTAGATTGGATGTTTTCGAACCGAATCGAGGTTTGGCTTGTGTGGTTTCTCGGTCTTCTTTATATGATCGTATTAGCGAGCACCAGTATGATGATCCACATCTGCTTGTACTTAAGGACACGGTGGTGATGCCAAGGAAGTCACTATTGGAGATGATGGTGTATTACGGATACAGGGTAGGCTATGTGTGCCTAATGTAGATGGTTTGCGTGAGTTGATTCACCAGGAAGCTCACAGTTTGCGGTACTCTATTCATCCAGGTGCCGCGAAGATGTATCAGGATTTGAGGCAGAACTATTGGTGGAGGCGAATGAAGAAATATATAGTTGGATTTGTAGCTCGGTATTTAAATTATCAACAGGTAAAGTATGAACATCGGAGGCCGGGTGGATTGTTTCAGACACTTGAGATTCCGTAATGGAAATGGGAGCATATTAACATGGATTTCGTAGTTGGGCTCCCATGGACTTTGACAAAGTTTGATGTTGTTTGGGTGATAGTAGATCGGTTGACCAAATCTGTGCATTTTATTCCAGTTGGTACTAATTATTCTTCGGAGAGGTTAGCTGGGATTTATATTCGTGAGGTCGTTCGCCTACACGATGTACCAGTGTCCATCATATCAGATCGGGGCACGCAGTTTACATCGCATTTTGGGAGAGCAGTGTAGCAAGAATTGAGCACACAGATTCAGTTGAGTATAGCATTTCACCCTCAGATGGACGGACAGTTCGAGAGCACTATTCAGATATTGGAGGATATGCTACGTGCTTGTGTCATTGATTTTGCGGGTTCTTGGGATCAATTTGTGTCACTCGCGGAGTTTGCGTACAATAATAGCTACCAGTCAATCATTCAGATGGCGCTGTATGAGGCTTTGTACGGGAGATGGTGTCGGTCCCCGGTGGGTTGGTTTGAGCCGGGTGAGGCTAGGCTATTGGGAATTGACTTGGTTCAGGGTGCTTTAGAGAAGGTCAAAGTAATTCAAGAACGACTTCACACTGCACAATCTAGACAGAAGAGTTATGCCGATAGGAAAGTTCGTGATGTTGTTCACATGGTTGGGGAGAAGGTTCTGCTCAAGATTTCACCCATGAAGGGTGTGTTGAGGTTAAGGAAGAAAGGCAAGTTGAGCCCTCGGTATATTGGGCCTTCTGAGATACTTAAGAAAATTGGAGAGGTGGCTTATGAACTTGCTTTTCCACCTGGTCTATCAGGTGTTCATCCAGTGTTCCATGTATCCATGCTCTGAAAGTATGTCAGGGATCCTTCACATATTCTGGATTTCAGTGCAGTACAGCTGGACAGTAATTAGACTTACGATGTGGAGCCGGTGGCTATTTTAGACCGGCAGGATAGAAAACCAAGGTCAAAAAGCATAGCATCAGTGAAAGTGCAGTGGCGAGGCTAGCCAGCCAGAAAAGCTACTTGGGAGATTGAGCTAAGAGATGCGGAGCAAAGGTCCCGAGGGACTCGAGTGACTTTTGGATGGTTAATGGATAAAAGAATTTGGACTTGAATAGTTGCTGGAATTTTCTGATATCTGATGATGTTTACCTTCTACGTAATTACGTGAATGAGTCCGCGATCGCGTAGGCTTAATTGGTCAGTGGCGATTTTGTTCTACACGATCGCGTGGAGATATCTGCGATCGCGTAGGGTTAATTTGAGGCAGTGACATTTTGTGCTTTGTGATCGCATGAAGCGGCACGCGATTGCGTAGCTATGTATGTTTGTTATTCGCGAACGCGTGAAGAAGGTCGTGTTCGCTTAGAGGAATTTGGGTAGAAATAGAAATCACGCATTTATGCTTCGCGATCGCATTGTTTGATCCACGATCACGTAGGCCTGTGATGTTGTGCATCGCGATCGCGTAGGAAAGTCCGCGATAGCATAGGGTTAAATCTGGGCGATGGAAAATTGTTCTTCGTGATTGCGTGGGAATGTTCGCGATCGCGTAGAGCAAATGTATGGGCAGAGAGTTTAAGTTCTGAAAATGGGACTTTGTCCCATTTTCAGTTTTTGACGGACTGGAGCTCGGGAAGAGGCGAATTTCGAGAGTTTTTCAAGGAAAACAACGGGGTAAGTGTTCTTAACTCAATATTGGTTGAATTACCCGAATCCATGGTTGTTTTTATCATATAATTGGTGAATTAAGTTGGAAAAGTTTGAAAACCCTCCTAATTTAAATTGAAGACTTGAAGGTTGAGTTGGGGTCGAATTTTGATAAAATTGGTATAGTTAGACTCGTGGTTGAATGGGCTTCCGGATTTTTTAACTTTTATCGAGTTCCGACACATGGGCTAAATTTCGGATTTTTATGGAAAATTTATATTTTCTTATGGAATTAATTCCAATAAATTTTATTGACTGAAATGAATTATGTATGGCTAGATTCGAGGTGTTTGGAGACCAATTTAGGAGGAAAGAATATTGCAGAATAAGAATTTCACGGCTTGAGGTAAGTAATAGCTTTAAATATGGTCCTGAGGGTATGAAACCCCAGAATTTTGTGTCATGTGATTATTTTGGAGGTGACGCACATGCTAGGTGACGGGCGTATGGGCGTGCACCGAGGGGATTGTGACGTGGTCCATCCCGGGGAAACTGTAAAGCTGAATAACTTGTTGATAGTTATGTGCTCTCTATGTGTTGTGGAAACTTGCCTATAAGTCATGCTATAAACCATGTTTAGGCTATATGTTGGTATTGTTGGGACCCACAGTGGTCGTGTACATGTGAATTATTTGCTTAAATTATTGTTTTGTACTCAGTCACAACTACTCGATTATTTTATCTCAATCTTTATTGTTCATTATTGATGTATCATATCATTGTTGTTTGGGCTGATTTTATGATTGTGGAGAGCCAAGAAGACTAGAGAGCTTTATGACTGAGTGAGGCCGAGGGCCTGATTGTGAGATATTATACCATAGCACGTGAGTTGGATGTACAACAAGTGAGTTGGCCGTGCAAATCTTTATATTATACTATAGCACGTTAGTTGGCCGTGCAGCACGTGAGTTGTCCGTGCATATCCTTATATTATACTATAGCACGTGAGTTGGTCGTGCAACACGTGAGTTGGCCGTGCGGACCAAGATATTTATATTATGGCACACGAGTTATCCGTGCAACACGTCAGTTGTCCGTGCAGATTATAGCGCTTGGGCTGTAGGAGCCCCTCTAGAGTTTGCACACTCCCAGTGAGCGCGGGTAGCCAATGAGTGTGAGTGCTGAGAGATGAGTGTATGAGTTGTTGTGACGAGTGGAGTGATTGTTGGCCTGGGAGGTTGTACTTGTTTTCCATTTGTTGTTGCACTTAGTTGCTATCTATCATTGTGGTGAAATTCTCTGAAAGATTTTATATCTGGATTTCATGAACTTGAACAGTATAAAATTGATTGGACTTAAACTGCCGGATTTGAAAGCATGTCTATTCTTTGCTGGAAATACTGGAAATGAACTATAATTGTGTAGCTCGTCATTATCTTCAGTTCCTTATTTATTATTGTTACTTGCTGAATTGGTTGTACTCATACTATACCCTGCACTTCGTGTGCAGATCCAGGTGTTCCCGAACATAGCCGGTGTTGATTCTTCCGCACAACTGATTTTTCGGAGATTCAGAGGTAGTTGTCGTATTTCGCAGACCTTGACTCTCTTTTCCTATCTCCTTGTTTATTGTATTTTGGTCTTAGACTATTATAGACCTTATGTTCCAAATTTGTATCCATATTAGATGCTCATGTACTCAGTGACACCAGGTTTTGGGGAGTGTTCGTATCAGTATTTATGGGATTATGTATTGTATTTAATTATTATATTTTTAGACTTAAAAGAATTTGTGGTTTATTGAGATTGGCGCCAACACGACGGGTGACATTTTTGGTCGTGACAGGTATGGTTAGACTCGTGGTTGAATGGACTTTCGGATTTTGTAACTTTTGTCAGGTTTCGATACATGGGGCCCACAGGCAATTTTTAAGCTAAATTTCGGATTTTACTGGAAAATTAGTATTTCTTATGGAATTAATTCCAATAAATTTTATTGACTGAATCAAATTATTTGTGGCTAGATTCGAGGCATTTGGAGGCCAATTCACAAGGCAAAGGCATAGCAGAATAAAGAATTACACTGTTTGAGGTAAGTAACAATTCTAAATTTGGTCATGAGGGTATGAAACCCCGGTTTATGTGTTATGTGATTGGTTTTGAGGTGACGCACATGCTAGGTGAAGGTCGTGTGGGCGTGCATCGTAGGAATTGTGACTTAGTCAATTCAATGGATCTTTGTTGTTGGATAACTTGTTGCTACCCGTACATTTTTCCATGTATTAGGGAAATTGAACTATAAATCATGTTTAAACTATGTGTTGATACTGTTGGGACCCACAGAGGATGTGTACATGTTGAATTATCTATTAAATTACTATTTTGTACTCATTCACGGTTTTACTTGCATATTACATCTCAGTCTCTCTTGTTCATTTTTGATGCATCGTATCATTGTTGTTGGGCTGCTTATCATGATTTCTGAGAGCCCGAGAGACTAGAGAGGTTGATGATTGACTGAGGCTGAGGGCCTAATTGTGAGGATATTTATGGGATCTGGCTACACGCCGCAGCATATTTTATTGATTTATGCCATGATTGGCTTGTTATAGCTCTTGGGCTGAAGGAGCCCCTTCGGAGTCTGTACACACCCCCAGTGAGCGCAGGTACCTACTGAGTGCGAGTGGCGAGTGACGAGTGCTGAGTGATTGAGAGGAATGAGTGACTGTGAGGAACGAGTGACCGTGAGGTTGGAGTGAATGGGAGGACTGAGTGACTATTACTCTGAAAGGATGCATTGATTTCATTATTGTTGCATTTCAACGGTCATATATCATTGTTTTGGAAATTCTAAAACACATTATCTTCTGTTTCAGTCGAATGATATGAAATTACTGTGGAGTTTTAAATGTTGAACTTGAAAGCATGCCTGTCTTTTTATGTTGGAAATTACTGTATTTGGACTTAGCTGTGAAGCTCGTCACTATCTTCAGTTCTTTATTCAGTATTGTTACTTACTAAGTTGGTTGTACTCATACTACACCATGCACTTCGTGTGCAGATCCAGGTGATCCCGGACACAGTAGGTGTTGATTCTTTAGCATAGTTCATTTTCCGAAGATTCAGAGGTAGCTGTCATATTTCGCAGACCTTGTCTCTCCTTCCCTATCTTTTGTTTACTCTATTTGGTTTCAAACTATTATAGACTGTGTTTTCCAGACTAGTGATATGTAGATGCTTATGTACTTAGTGACACCGGGTTTTGGGAGTGTGTTTATTTCCAATGTTTGCGGGATTTACTCTTAAACTTAATTATTATGTTTTCAATATTTAAAAGAAATTGTGGGTTATTGGTGTTGCCGGCTTGCCCAGTATTGAGATAGGTGCCATCACGACAGGTTAGGATTTTGGGTGGTGACAATCGCGAATGCGAGGGTCCTTCCGCATTCGCATATAAGGAGACCAGAACTGGAATTTCTGGTTTTTCATATTTAGCTCCGGGTGGTTCAAAACTCACCCGAGCCCCCCGGAACCCCGTCCAAATGCGCCAACAAGTCTGTAAACATAACACAGACTTGCCCGAACTCTCGAAACACATAAATCAACAACAAAACTAAGAATCGCACCCCAAAACCGAATTGGATCAAAATATGAACTTCAAGTTTCTAAATTCCTCCAAACCCGCCGAATCATACTTATACTACCCGGAATGATACCAAATTTTGCATGCAAGTCTTAAATCACCATACAGAACTATTCCGAGGCCTGAAATTTCAAACAAAGCTCGATTACTCCAAAACCTACTCCAAATCAAATTTAAAGAAGTTGAACCTTTAAATAGCTGATTTTCACTATTAAGCGTTGAAACACTCCCGGGTTGTCCAAACCCCAATTCGAATAGACGGACAAATCCAAAATCATCATATGAACCTATTGGAACCGTCAAATCCTGATTCTGGGTCGTTTTCTAAAAATGTTGACCGAAGTCAAACTTGGTCTTTTAAAGCCAAACTAAGGAACCAGGTATTCTGATGTCAACCCAAACACTTCCAAATTCCAAACTAACCATCCCCGCAAGTCATAAAACAGTAAAAGCACATATGGGGAGTCATACCATCTTTGTAAATTCTAATCTTAGAAGCTCATGATTCGTACTACCAGTTCTTGCGGAGATGTATCAGTTTCAGATATTTTCTTTTAATTAATTGCCTTATTAATTTTATTGGAATTGGTTATTTGTTAATTGGCTTACGTAACAGGTTGGGTTAGGTGCCATCACGACTAGTTGGATTTTGGGGTCGTGACAATATCTCTACCGGCTTTACTCGCAAAACCTAATCCTAATACTCACGACAAGTGAACAAATTTTGTAATCAAAACCATAGGTTATGTGTCACGACCCAAAATCAAAAATTGTTGTGATGGCACCAGACACCACTGTCACGCAAGCCAACAATAGTTACTTAATTGGGTTCTTATTTTGTTACTTTTGAAATCATATTTTCCTTCAATTTAAATAGTAAAGACTGGGGATCACAGAGTAAATAATAATACTTTTAACAAATTAAATACAGAACAACCCATAATCATCCCAAAACCCGGTGTCACAAGTGTATGAGCATTAACTAGGAATATAAAATACAATACAACAATTGTCCGGAATACAAATTGGACAAGAAAAATGTAAATACTCTGAAGGAGACTCTGCTGGCTGCGGATCGACGAATGGAATGCAGCTCACCTAGATCCCCGCATGTATACACGCACCTGCTGTCACATGGCCTCTAGACATATATGTACCTGCAAAACAATATGCAGAAAGTGTAGTATAAGGACGTAAGCAACATGTACCCAGTATATATATATATATAGCCTAATCCCGGAGGAGTAGTGACGAGGGGTCGACATCGACTCTCACTGATGGTCCAACAACATAAGGTACATTAAAGAGGTAAGTAAGTATGAGGCAGAGTAATTACATGATATAAACAAGTATAAAACACGTGATACAAATCCCCGTTTTTACGAGGAACTCAATTTCTTCATTAGAAATTTCCTCCTTAACCGGAGCATATATAGAGATATAGTGGATCTCATCAAGTAGCTTACCATAATTCAAATCCAGGAATTCTCCGATGCACTATCTTCTTGAAAAGTCTCACACACGATTTCATGGAGATATGATATAGGAAATGTCGAGGCGTACAGCCCAATCCAACATAATAATAAAATTGTACACTACCGACGGTCAAACGGCCAGAACCATATGATAAATTAATTAACTTGCCGAGGAGAACGGCCCACTCCCATGAGAGTGTGGTACATAAATCCTGCCGAGGCGAATGACCCGATCCCATAAAAAGTGAAATATATAATGCTGCCGAGGCGAACGGCCCGATCCTATTAGAATAAGAAGCTTTGATGGGTCCTTGACCCCACTCATGAATAAACATGTGAGTTAATTGGTGAAAAACAGCTGAAGAGAAAAGTCCCGGACAATGAAGCGAGACTTCGCCAGATAGGGACCAGAGCAGAAGAACTAGAAAAGTCCCGGACAGTGAAGCGAGGGTCACTTCGCCAGACCGGGATCGGAGCAGAGAAATATCAGCCTTTCCAATCCGAATTAGGAAAAGCCAATTTTGGCCCAACTAACCCTAAACCATATAAATATGATAATTAGCCACTTTTTTAAGGGAGAGAAGACCCTGGGGAGGCAAGAACACACTTCGAAGCAGAGAGAATCCATAACAGAGTTCGGAAACCGTGGAATTCATCTTGAGTTCTTCTTTTTCCCTTCTATTATTGATATTTATGTATTCTTGGGAATTAATTGAGATTGCTACCATGACTATGCGTGGCTAAACTCGTTCATTCTAGGGTTATGGCTTTACATGAATGTTGATATTCAAATATTGATTTGATTATTTAATTTATCATGTTGGGTTGTTTATTCATATCCTCATCATAATTATTTTACTGTCTAGCTAACAGTAAAATACTATATATGAATCTTGAGTTGAACTTGAAAGAGGTAATTCTTGATTGCAATAAGATTGAATAGAGTGCGATCTTGAACCTTGTCATTGAGGAATTTATTTACGAATACGAATAGAAATATACCTATTTTCCATGCTTAGCCAATTGTGCAAGAGATTATTAATGCAGTCTTTTTATCTCTAATTATCACGACCCAAAAATCCTAACATGTCGTGATGGCGCCTATCTCAGTACTAGGCAAGCCGACAAAATCAATAACCCACGATTTTCTTTAAAAAAAATGTAACGTTTAATACAATACCAAAAATCTAGAAATTTCCGATACAACACTCCCAAAACCTGGTGTCACTGAGTACATGAGCATCTAATATGAGTACAAGTATGGAAAAATACGGTCTATAATAGTTTGAGACCAAATACAGTATACAAGGATATAGAGAAGGAGATACAAGGTCTGCGGAACACAGCAGCTACCTCAAAATCTCATGAAAATCTACTGCGCGAAATGATCAACACCCGCTATATCCGGGAATACCTGGATCTGCACACGAAGTGCAGGGTGTAGTATGAGTACAACCAACTCAGCAAGTAACAATAATAAATAAGGAACTGAAGATAATGACGAGCTACACAGTTATAGTTCACTTTCAGTAATTCCAGCAAAGAATAGACATGCTTTTGAATCCGGCAGTTTAATTCAAATAAATTTTATACAGTTCAATTTCAAGTAATCCGAATGTAAATTCTTTTTGAGATTTCACAACAATGACAGATAGCAACCAACTGCAACAACAAATGTAAAACAAGTACAGCCTCTCAGGCAATAGTCACTCAGCTCATCACAACAGCTCAACCACTCGGCTCTCAACCCTCAGCACTCACACTCAATGGGGACCCGCGCTCACTGGGGGTGTGTACAGACTCCAAAGGGGCTCCTACAGCCCAAGCGCCATAATCTGCACGGATAACTCACGTGCTGCACGGATAACGCATGTGCTATAATATCCTGCACGGATAACTCACGTGCTATAATATCCTGTACGGACAACTCACGTGCCATAATATCCTTACCTCACTAACAGGCCCTCGGCCTTACTCGGTCCTTCACCTCTCTAGTCTCTCGGGCTCTCAGAAATCACAAAGATCAGCCCAAACAAAGAAAATATAGTGCATCAACAAATATCAAGAAAGACTGAGGTATGATACGCTAGTAAAATCATGACTAAGCACAAGATAGCAATTAGCAAATAATTAAACAAGTACGTGACCTCTGCGGGTCCCAATAGTACTATCACATAGCCTAAGCATGAATTTTAACATGATTTACAGTCAAATTTCTTCAACACAAAGAGAGCTTACAGCTAACAACAGGTTATTCAACTTTACAGTTTCACGGGACGGACCAAGTCACAATCCCTTCGGTGCATGCCCACACGCCCACACACCCGTCACTTAGAATGTGTGTCACCTCCAAAATAATCACATGACACAAAATCCAGGGTTTCATACCCTCAGGACCAGATTTATAACTGTTACTTACCTCAACCCGTGTAATTCTTTATTCTTCTATGCCCTTGCCACGAGAATTGGTCTCTGAAAGCCTCGTATCTAGCCACAATTAATTCGATTCAGTCAATACAAATTATTGTAATTAATTCCATAAGGAGATACTAATTTTTCAATAAAATCCAAAATTTACATAAAAATCGCCCGTGGGGCCCACGTATCGGAACCTGACAAAAGTTACAGAATATAAACACCCATCCAACCACGAGTACAACCATACAAATTTTACTAAAATCTGACACTAACTCGACCCTCAAATCTTCAATTAAAGTCTATGAAGATTTCTACCATTTTCAACCCAATTCTTACCCATTTGAACTTAACAATCTTTCCACAACCTTATTGGTATATATACATAATACTCTACACCCAAGAATCATACTATTAATTATCCATCTTTACTCAAAATCCGAAATTAAAGAATTAGGGAAAGAAATTCTTACCTCTTTGAAGCCCTAGCAAGATCCTTGTGAAATCTTCAAACCTTGAACAAGAATTGATGGATAAATGACTAAGTCTTCACTTTCTCTCTCTAAAATTCTCTCACCTCTCTCAAAAATATCAGATTTTGACTCAAAAATGAGCTTCAAGGGCTATAAATCGAAGTTGGGTCGGGTCAAAAATTAGAAAGAATGGAAGCTCCAATACAGTTATGCGGTCGCATATGCGATCGCATAACAGGTATGCGGTCCGCATACTGGCCGCATGATTTGGCCTCCAAAGTTGGGCATTACTGACCTGTTCTACGGTCATTATGCTGTCCGCATACTTGTTCTGCGGTCGCATAATGCACCGCAAAACAGGTCTGCGGTCGCATAGTGCGCCGCTGATTTTCCTCAAATCTTGCCGTCCTCCTGTTCCACTTTGCGACCATTATGCGGTCCGCAGAGTGATTCTGCGACCGCATAGTGGTCGTAGAAATGACCATTTTTCGATAAAATTTTCCTTTACACTTCGGTGCATTGTTCAACCCAAAAAGTCCGATAAAATCTTTGTACTAATTAATTTACCTCGGCACCACCAAACCTTAATTTCCTTAGCAAAATTTCTCCAGGGTCGTTACACATAAGTCAACATCCGATCAACCTTTTCAACATAAGCTTCCAACATGAAATTCATTCTTCCAAGCTAACTCCGAAATACCTTAAAACCAAAACCGACAATTCACACAAGTCATAATACCTCGTAGAAAGTTATTCAAGACTTCAAATAGTTGAAAGGAGCGTAAATGCTAAAAACGACCGGTCGGGCCGTTACACTAATCTCATAGAAATATTGGGTTTAGAATAAATTGAATACGCGAGTAGAAGTTGTTGAATTTCTACGAGTATTATTGTCTTTTTGCAGGTTAATAACCCAGATAAATTAATAAGTCAAGTTAATTGAAGAATTCGACAGGATTGTTACATAACCATAACACTAGAATATTATTTCTCATTGAATTAAACTTTTCGTGCTAAGTGTGCTAGTTAATTAGTTATTCTATTAATAGTAATTTTAGTTAGTAGAATTAATCAACAAAAATCACCATGAAATTGTTCTTGACTCGATAAATTATAAATTGCTTGATTTAGTTGATAATTGATCACAAGTCTTCGTGGGTACGATACTCTACTCACTCTTTATTACTTGATTGACCGTGTATACTTGCGTGTGCGATTTAGGGTTAAAACTCTCAGCAACGGAAAACTGTAACCTAACGATTTTTGTGCTACAATGTAATATTTCAAAGAAAAACTATGTGTGGAACGATGAGAGATCAATACTCTTTGCACTATGCATACTTAAGAAATTTCATGGGAGAAAAGCTCCAACTTCGTTCCAATTCAGGTTTGTGGTTCCACTTTAGAATTGATAGCAGTAGCTGCCTAAGCAAGATTATAGCTCCGTAGTTGTCTGTCTAGTGGGGCGTACGCACCAACCTTCTAGGTGTTTGTCTAGGCGTAAGCCCCATTGTTCTAGGCCTTTATTTGGGGCGTAAGTCCCGAGAAATATTTAAAATTGGAGCCAAAATTGCTTAATAAATCCTTTTCTAAAATTTAAATATTCAAAAAAAAATTCATACTGAATTCTCAAACTAAAAAATTCAAAAGTCAACATTTTTTTAATTATTTATTTTAATTTCACAATCTTTTCTCTTTGTCATTTACTGAGAAACAAATACACTTTAGACCTTTGTCTGCAAAATGCAAAGTACAAAAAGGTTTGGCCTCTAGTTTTTGCTTTCCTTCCACGTTTGCATTTTCCTTCTTTATGCTTAAGTTCCTTAAAGTTTTTTTTTTGTATTCTTTAATTTATTCTTTTCAAGTTACTTTTTGATTTTAGAATTGTTTTTTTGGTATCTCTCTAGCTTAGATATTATTATGATGACTATATTCTGGCTATTTGTAATATAATAAGTATTAGTGATATGTTATGGAGTTTTAGGTTTTTAAACAATAACATTATATTATTTTAATTTTAATTTTTTGAATTATTTGAATTTGAGATATAATTTTTATAACTCTACTTATATTCCATCATAGTCATGTTTTTTATTACGCATACATAGTAGATATCACCAAAACACCACATAATACCCCAACCCAAAAAAATGATTAACTAGAATAGCTCCTGCACTAAACTCCTGCTATGTGCAGGATACGGCCGGGAAAGAGAGAAACCATGACCATGTTGGTCTGTTGTAGATTGCCTTACTTTGCATTTCTATAAAATATTATTTATGGGTTGTACCTGTGACATCCTAGTCACACGACGACAACTTTTATGGTTGCGCCAAGGTTAACCTTTTAAAATAAATAACACGAATGATTATTAAAAAAAAACTAGTAGTAGCTTTTATTCAGCCTTCCACTTTCCATTTTCGTAACCATAACCATGCTCAGTACCATAGTTCTTCACCTTCAAAAGCAGATCTTCCAATCCCTCCTTCAACATTGAAGCCTCGATGTAGTGCATCTTCTCTATAGGACCCTTGAACCACTCTTGTTGGCTCTCCACTTTCTTATTCATTTGCTTGAGTTTGCTTTTCAAGTTTAATGCAAAATCCAGTTGGTCTTGCAGAGAATTGAGTCGTGTGTTAAGTTCTTTAGTATTGGCTTTTCGAGACATCTGGACATACTTGTCATCAATGCCTGGTGATGATGGTGATGGAGGCCTTTCTTCACCAACATATTTGTTGATGGTTTCATTTACATTTGGATGACCAAAAGTGTAAGGCTTGCTACCTATAGAGCAAAAGGAGAGAAATCGGTAATATAAAATAGGGCAAGAGGAGAGAAATCAATTTATCTACTGTTATAACGCCTCCCACACCAAGTATTTTTTTTATGATGCTTTAATTTTATGTAAAATTAATTATCATGTTCAAGATCTTGGATTTGCATGTTTAGTTATGATAATGCATGTACATTTATGCTTAAAAAGTAATATTTGTTGATGGTATATCATGTATATATAGATGACCAAAAAAATGTAATTAGCTTTGTAATTACCTTGTGGACACACGATAATGCCAACTTCAGCACCAGTCATAACAACAAGCTCGTTTGCTTTCTTGAAGACACCATTTCGGCGTTTTGAGAAAGTCACTTGTCGATTATTTTGATTTTCTATCTTTGCAAGACGAATACTTTTGCGAACCTTAATCCGTCTAGTACTCATTCTCAAGAATAATGATGATATAACTAGTATTAATTACTAAGAGTTACTATGTGATATGAATTTTGTAATACAGAAGCCTATTATTTATAGAGTTTTTCCAACATATTGAAGCCTTTGGTTTTTCAATTTTGGTAGTTCATAGCTATGAATCCAGTTCATTTTTGTAGTGTTCACATGTTATGAGGCAAGTAAATTTAGATAATTAATCATAGTGGTGACTGTACTCTTCATTTTTAAAAAGATTTTCAAAATTTACCTCTATAATATTGTAATGGTCAAGTCAATTTCGGCCTGAACTAGTGGTGATTTGCTATTATAAGATTATTAGAATCTGATACTCTCTTAATAATATCTCTTAATTTGCAAATGGATGAATAAATATCCTTGTTTAGTTTACCATTATTTTTATATTATCTTTTTTAATTTCGAATTCTTTGGTAATTTTCGATTTGTCGCTGAAAATTATGATATGCTTTTATTTATATTCTCTTTTTAGTTATTTTCAGTTTTTGTTAATATTCGATTTGTCGCAGAATATTAGGACATGTTTCAATATTCCTAGTTCAGTTTACTATTGCTTTTATTTATATTCTCTTTTTTGGTTATTTTCCTATTTTTGGTAATATTCGAGTTGTCGCGTAAGATTATGACATATTTCAATATTTACATCAAATTGGCAGTTATTATTTACATATATTTTAATCATGTAAACACACACACACACACACACACATATATATATATATATATATATATATATATATATATATATATAATCACCTCAATTTATTACTTAACGATATAAATGGATGCAACTTGGTACAAGCACCAATATATGGATATATAATAAAGTTTTTTCCTCTTACAACTAACATAATTAGAAATATAGTTTCTAGGGAGCAAGTACTATAAATTTCTTTTCTTTATCTTTTTTTGATAATGGAGAAATTTTTACGACCCGAAATTCCCACCGTCGGGACCGTGATGGCGCCTAACATTTCGCTTGCTAGGCAAGCCAACGTTAGAGAATCATTTAAACCAATCCTTTTTTATTTAGTAAATAACAACAATTAGCTAAGATAAAATATAGTAAGTGCGGAATAATATAAAGGCTACATTTAATTACTACTACCCGGATCTGGAGTCACAATTCACAAGCATTCTAGAATTTTACTACAAGTAATAATTTAAGAAAAATACAATTGTTTCAATGAACGAAACAGTAAAATAGAAAACATAGACGGGGACTTCAAGGTTTGTGAACACCGACAGATCTACCTTGAGTCTCCGGATACCGGATCCAACAGCTAAAATCTCGATCAATCCGAGCCGGAACCAAAATATGCACAGAAAGTGCAGAGTGTAGTATCAGTACAACTGACCACATGTACTGGTAAGTGTCGAGCTTAACCTCGATGAAGTAGTGACAAGACTAAGGCATAGCACCTACAAATCAACATATACAATTTAACAGTGTGTATACAAATAACAGTAATGAAGAGCTAGACAGGAAATACCAGGAGGGGGAAACATGCTGAGGGAAATACATGATAAAAAACTACAACAGAATGATAACTGGAACAACCAATATACTATGAATCAACAGGAACAACGAATACAGTAAAGGAAAAATGCACGGCATCACCCTTCGTGCTTTTACTCTCAATCTCACCATAAACTCAATAGAAACGGCACGGCATCACCCTTCTTGCATTAACTCTAATATCATGGCACAGCATCACCCTTCGTGCTTTTACACTCACAATATAGAACGGCATCACCCTTCGTGTATTAACACTCTCTCTTACCATAATGCAATGAATAAATAACAACAAGGAGATAGAATAATAATTACAAGCCTTACTTCAATATTTGGTTCCACAATATCAATCTCAACTTCGAAATAAATACTCAATTATCACCAGAAGATCATAAACATGATAAGAACGATTAATTTAACAATATTAGTCTAAACCCGTAGCAATTAGGCATTGGAAAAAGAGACAATATGAGAAAACGAGAGAAATAGGGAAAGTAGGTAAATTGGCGGCGCATAAGTACTCGTCACCTCAAATATACGATGCTCACATGAATTTCACATAGCAAATAATCTGAGGTTCCTAATTCCCTAAAGTCAGGGTTAACCACGACACTTACCTCGCTCCAAAGGCCACTCAATACTCAATCACAGCTTTTCCTCTAGAATCAACCTCCAAACCACTCGTATCTATTCAAAAATGACTCAATAATATCAAATATTGCTAAGGGAATCAATTACATTGCATAAATTTAGATTTTTCCAAACTTCCTTCAAAAAAGTCAAAAATCGACCCCGGGCCTTCGCGTTCATACGACCATGCTTGCGTTCGCGATGAACGATTACTGACTCACTCCCCCAGGTCCCTAACACTACGCGTTCGCGATGAGCTGGTCGCATTGGCGAAGGGTAACGCCCCCATCACTTCGCATTCACGACCAAGCCTTCGTGTTCGCGAAGAAGAAAATTCCAGCCTGACCAGCTTACTCTTCATGTTCGCTAGAGTACAAACCAGAATACCTGCTGCAGCGAAATACCAAATTTTCTAAGTCCAAAACATCCCGTAGCCTATCCGAAATTCACCCGAGCCCTCAGGGCTCCAAACCAAACATGCACACAAGTCTAAAAACATCATACGAACTTGCTCGCGTGATCAAATCACCAAAATAACACCTAGAACTACGAATTTAGCACCAAATCAAATGAAATTCTCAAGAACACTTTAAAATTCCTATCTTCACAACCGCACGTCCGAATAACGTCCAACCAACTCCGTTTCTCATCAAATTTCACAGATAAGTCATAAATATTATACTGGACCTATACCGGGCTCCGAAACCAAAATACGGACCCGGTATCAATAAGGCCATACATCAACCAATTCTTAAAAACCATTAAACTTTTAGACTTTTAATTTTCATTAAAAATTCATAACTCGAGCTAGGGACCTTCAAATTTGATTTCGAGCATACGCCCAGGTCCCATATTTTGATACGGACCCACAGGGACAGTCAAAATATGGATCTAAGCCCGTTTACCAAAAATGTTGATTGAAGTCAACTCAACTGAAGTTTTTAGGAAAATATTTATATTTTTATCAGTTTTTAACATATAAGCCTTCCGAGCCAATACCTAGACCGCACACGCAAATCGAGGAGGGTAAAAATAAGATTTTTAAGGCTTAAGAGTGCAGAATAGAGTTCTAAAATATAAGATGACCTTTTTTGGTCATCACATAAATCCCCGTAAAACCAATGGCGACGTTCAGATCTTGGTGGGTAAATTTCTTTCCTTCCTTTTCTCATTCTACTAAATGTACCCTTAAAGAAACGGTATATTCATACTATCCAAAAATTGGAATAGTCGATTATATGCATGCATGGTAACTCGAATACCACTATTATCAAATAAAATTAAGATGATTCAAAATGTAAATAGAACTTAAACTTTTGTTGTTTAAGCCTGCGGATAGTACAGAAATAACCAATATATTTTCATATATTTTGTTTTTACCAAAAGCAAGTGTTTGGTGTGGGTGACTGCAATTAAAAAATAACATTCTTATCTATTGGCAATTACTACTTTAAAAAAACCTTAACAACCTTTGAAATTATACTATTTGTGGTTTCTTGATATATCCATGTCACAATAATAAGTCCTATAAACTACTTCGTTATCAGTCAGGTTACTAGGGGCTTACAGAATATAAGTTTGGATCTAAATTATTTTTAACTAATGCTGGAATACTTTTTTTGGTAAAGAATGTAACGACTCGGCCGGTTATTTTGAGTATTACAACCCTATTTTCCCATTTACTACTCAATTTGTACTTTACAGTTGTTATATGACTTTCCGGGATAATTGGTTTGGGTCTGATGAGGTCTTGGAATGAATGGGAATACTTAATTTCAAAGTTTAAAACTTAAGTTGAAAAGGTTAGCTGGATGTCGACTTATGTGTAAACGACCCCGGAATAGAATTTTTATGATTCCAATAGCTCGGTATGGTGATTTTGGACTTAGGAGCATGATTGGAAAATTTTATGGAAGTCCATAGTTAAATTAGGCTTGAAATGCCTAAAGTAGAAATTTATGTTTGGAAGTTTGACCGGGGAGTGGACTTTTTGATATCGGGGAGATTTTGGACTTGGAAGAAATATGGAAATTTCTGCCTTATAAAAGCGAGCCTGGCATCGCAGAATTAGGAAGTCCACAGAAGCAGACGAAATCTCACAGAAGCGAGTCCATAGAAGTGACACCAAGGTCGCAGTTGCGGAGGCAAGGGGGGCTAGGCAAAATCGCAGAAGCGGACGCTTCTTACGCTTCTTCGCAGAAGCGCGTCCGCAGAAGTAGGGGCAGTCTTAGAAGCAGTCGGTTTCTCGCATCTGCTGGACCGTAGAAGTAGCTAAGTGAGTCGCAGGTTCGAAACTCCTGGACAGTAGACATTTCGAAGGGCTTCCGAGTTTTGCCATTTTTGGACCTTCAAGAACAGCTTTAAGGACGATTTTCAAAGAGAATTACGGGAAACTTGAGGTAAGTTACTTGTGAGCATTTCTAATATATAATATTAAATTATCATCGAATAATTCGACTTAATTACGTGTTTTAGAGGTGTAAATCGAGAATTAGGATCTAGGGATTTGGAAATAAGATTTGATGATTTGGAGGTCGAGTTGATGTCAGAATTTGATAAAATTTAAATGGTTAGACTCGTTGTGCTGACCCGATAGGTCATCTTATAGTTTAACACCTAATTCTGTAATCTGAAGCCTTAAAAATCTTGTTTTACCCTCCTCGAGTTGTGTGCGTGGTCCGGGCTTGTTTCCGTAAAGATTTTAAGTTAAACACTGTGAAAAATATGAAATTTTGCTTTGAAAACCATTTGAGTTGACTTTGGTCAATGTTTTGATTAAACGGACCCGGATTCATGTTTTAGCTGTCCCGCTAGGTCCGTATCGTAATTTGGGACCTGGGCGTATGCCCGGAATCGAATTCCGAGGTCCCTAGCTCGAGATATGGAACCTTGGTCACGAACGCGGAGCATTAAGGGGGGAGCTGCTTTATGCGAACAAAACCAACCACACGCGAACGCGTAGCGTTAGATAGACAGAGCTGGGGAGTTGAGGTAACTCTACGCGAACGCGAGCCCAGTCTCGCGAATGCGGAGGTGAGGCAGGCTAGACCTTCGCGAATGCGTGGAGTTACTCGCGATCGCGTACGCCAGTTGGGCCATGCTCTTCGCGAACACGTCAGGTTTTACGCGAACGCGATGAACACCTGACACCAATGACTTAAAACATTCCTAATTACGGGATTTTGCCATTCTTTCAAAAATTTCAAAACTATAAGACCTAGAGGCGATTTTCCTAAAAGATTTTCTTCCCCAAATTGTTGGTGAGTGATTCTAACCTACTTTCTTTCAATTACCCATTACGTTTCATGAGTTTTCAATCTAAAAGCTAGGATTTTCATGGTCGAAATTAGGGGTGTGGGTAGAATTAGGGATTTTTGCATACTTGGAATTTAGACCTCGAATTGAGGTCGGATTTCGAAATAAATTATATAATCGGGCTCGGGGTTGAATGGGTAAATAGATTTTGGTCCGAACCTCGAATTTTGACCAAGCGGGCCCGGGGTCGATTTTTAACTTTTGTGGGGGAAAGTTTGGGGAATCTTAATTTATGCAATGTAATTGATTTCTTTTGCAATATTTGATATTATTAAGTTGTTTGTGAATAGATACGATTGGTTTGGAGGTGGATTCTAGATGAAAAGCGGTAATCGAGCATTAAGTGGCCTTTGGAGCGAGGTAAGTGTTGTGTCTAACCTTGACTTGAGGGATTAGGACTTGCCTGTCTAATTGCTACATGTGTAAATGTTGGGAAACAACGTATATGTGAGGTGACGAGTAATTATGTGTTGTAGTCGGGTTAAAGCATGCGGGCGGGGCTTGGTTTCTTGCAATTATAGCTTCCTTTGTTCATGTTATCCATGCTTAGACTAATATTGTTAAATTGATCGTTCTTACCATATTTACGGATATTCTAGGGATAATTGAGTATTGATTACGAAGTTGAGGTTGATATTGTGGAACCAAATGTTAAAGTAAGGCTTGTACTTGTTATTCTATATCCTTGTTGTTATCTGTTAATTGCATTATGGTAAGGGAGAGTGTTAATGCACGAAAGGTGATGTCGTGCCATATTGTGAGTGTTAATGCACGAAGGGCGATGCCGTGTCATATTGTGAGTGTTAATGCACGAAGGGTGATGTCGTGTCATAGTGTGAGTGTTAATGCATGAAGGGTGATGTCGTGCCATATTGTGAGCATTAATGCATGAAGGGTGATGCCGTGCCATATTGTGAGAGTTGATGCACGAAGGGTGATGTCATGTCGTATATATTGATTTATATTTTGAGGCTGAGAGTAAAAGCACGAAGGGTCATGTCGTGCAATTTTCTTCATTGTGTTTAGTTATTTTTTGCTTGCTAAAAGCATGTCAACTGTTCTGGTTATCATTTCTGTTGTATCTCCTATACCCTGTGCCCCTTTAGCATGTTCCCCTCATAATAGTACATGTCTAGCTACTATTGTTGTTTTCTTGTACATATATTGTTATCTACACAGATTTGTTCTGTGGGTGTCTTGTCATAGCCTCGTCACTAATTCGTCGAGGTTAGGCTCGACAATTACTCGTACATGGGGTCGGTTGTACTGATACTGCACTCTACACTTTCGGTGTAGATTTTGGTGCTCGTCCCAGCTGATCGAGAGGCGTAGCAGCTCAGACTGGTTCATCGGATACTCAAGGTAGATCTGATGACATTCGCAGACCTTGAAGTCCCCGTCTATCTTTTCAATTTTCTTTTTACTCTTTCTTTCATTCAAAATCCTCGATGTTCGTGAATTGTGACTCCAGATCCGGGTAGTAGTGTATATGTTGAGGATGTTATAAATTTCCGCAATTATTTTAACTCGTTATAGCTTAGTTGCTGTTATTTACTAAAATGTATAAGAATTGGCTTGCCTAGCAAGTGAAATTTTAGGCGCCATCACGGTCCCGACGGTGGGACTTCCGGGTCGTGGCACTCGTGGTTGAACGGGCGTTCATATTTTATAACTTTTGTCGGGTTTCGAGACGTGGCCCCCACAGGCAATTTTTGGGATAAATTTCGGATTATGCTGGAAAATTAGTATTTTCATATGAAATTAATTCCAATAATTTGTATGGACTGAATCGAATTAATTATGACTAGATACGATGCTTTCGGAGAATTTGTGAGGCAAAGACATAGCGGAGTAAGGAATTACACGGTTTGAGGTAAGTAACACTTCTAAACTTGGTTCTGAGGGTATAAATCCTTGAATTTCGTGTTATGTGAATTGTATGAAGGTGACGCACATGCTAGGTGACGGGTGTGTGGGCGTGCACCATAGAAATTGTGACTTAAATAAATTCTATGGAGTTGTAAAACCAAAGAATCATGTTATTATCCGAATATTCTCCACGCGTTAGGAAATTGAGCTGAGACTCGTATTGAAGATCATGATTAGGCTACGTGCAGATATTTTTAGGACCCACAGGGTCGTGTTATTGTTGAATTTTATTGTTTAAAAATGTACATTTCATACTCAGTCATGTTCATCCATTGTGAGGATATTTATGGGATCGGGGTTTCCCGCCTGCAGTAGGCCATATTGGCTTTATATACATTACTATTATATAGTACGGGGCTGCCCGCCTACAGCAGGCCATATAGGATTTATCATTATATGGATCGGGGCTGCCCGCTTGCAGCAGGCCATACCGATTTTATATCACGCTTGGGCTGAAGGAGCCCCTCCGGAGTCTGCACTCCCCATAGTGAGTGTAGATGATTTATATTCGGGATGGACTTCCCAGGGCTTGCACTTACCTTACTTATTTATATTTGTGATGAATTTCCTTGGGCATGGATCTTGTCCGAATTATTTTCATTTGGGGATAAATTACCCAGGGCTGGATTGGCCTTATACGGTACTGAGTGACTGACAGTACGGAGTTTAACTGTTTAACTTGAAAGCATGCCTACATTTATGTACTGTTATTTTTATACTGGACTGTACCTGTTGAGCTCGTCACTACTTTCAGCCCAAAGGGTAATCTTGTTACTTATTGAGTTGGTTGTACTCATATTACACTCTGCACCTCGTGTGCAGATCCAAGTGCTTCCGAACACGGCGACTGTTAGACCTCAGTGTGTTACTAGTTGGAGACTACCAAGGTAGCTGCTTGGCGTCCGCTGACCTTGTCTCTCTTCCTTTAAGTTATTGTATTATTCTATATTTTCATACAGTTAATTTATCTGTCAGACTCTGTATTCATTTAGATGCTCATGTACTCAGTGACATCGGGTTTTAGAAGTGTTTTGTATTTGTAATTGTGAGGCTTTCTATTGAATTCAATTATTGTGTTTTCAAACTTAAAAGATATTATGTTTTATTGAGCTTGTCGGCTTTCCTGGTATTGAGATAGGCGCCATCAAGACAGGTGAGATTTTGGGTCGTGACAAGTTGGTTTCAGAGCCGAGGTTACATAGGTCTCACGAGTCATGAGCAGGTTTAGTAGAGTCTTGCGGATCGGTACGAAGACGTTTGTACTTATCTTCGAGAGGCTACCGAACCCTTAGGAGAATTTCACTTTCTCGTACTCTGTCGTGGGAATTTTTTGATTTCGGGAACTAAATTTATGTTATTCTATTCTCTCACAGATGATGAGGACACGACTACCGGATCGAACGATCAGCCACCAGTGCCATCAGTTAGGACCGCGAGAGGCCGGGACCGTGGTAGAGGCCGGTTCCGAGGTAGAGGTCGAGGTGTAACTCGTACAGCAGTTGCAGCAGCACCACTAGTTGCTCCAGCTCAAGAACAGATTCCAGACATAGCTGAGCCGACAGGACCAGCTCAGGCACCAGCTGTGCCCATTGTGATTCTAGGCCTTCAGGAGGCTTTGGCACAGATATTGACAGTTTGCACTGGCCTTGCTCAGGTGGTTTCATTTAGGCCGCACCAGCCACTTCTCAGGCCGGGGGAGCTACTCATACTCCTATTTTTCATACTCCAGAACTGGTAGTGCAGGGACTTCAGATACCGGGGGCACCACAAGTCCAGCCAGTTGCAGCTGCTCAGGCCACGGTAGTCTCCGTTATGGCTTATGATGAGCAGAGAATACTTGAGAGATTTGGGAGGATTTGTTCTCCGACATTTAGCGGTGTTGAGTCAGAGGATGCTCAGGGTTTTCTAGATTAGTGCCAGTGGATGCTTCGAACAACGGGTATTCTGGAGACCAGTGGGGTCTCGTTCACTACTTTTCAGTTTTCTAGGGCAGCCTTATGAGAGGAGCAGACTAGTTGGTGCAGCACCACATTCATGGCATGAGTTCTCCGTATTATTTCTGGAGAAGTTTGTGCCATAGACCCACATAGAGGAACTGCACAGGCAGTTCGAGTATTTACGACAGGAGGACATGTTAGAGACTAAGTATGAGATGTTATTTTCAGAGTTGGCCCGTCATGCAGTTTTGTTGGTTCCGACTGAGAGAGAGAGAGAGGGGATCAAGAGGTTCATTAATGGCCTCAAACAACAGTTTTGTTTTCTTATGACTCTGGGGAATGTAGCAGGTATTAGATTCAATGAGGTGGTTGATAGTGCTTGACGGCTAGAGATGGTCCATAATCAAGAACGTGAGGAGTGAGAGGACAAGAGGTCTCGTGGTCCGTGTAATTCCAGTGGTGTTCCTTCTGGATGACAACCCTATCACAGCAGGGGTCGACCTTATAGGCCCGTTTAGATGGCTCGTTCAACTCATCGTGGCGCATCAGCTAGCCATGGTCCATAAAGTGCTCGATAGAGTCAGTCTTCTCTTGGTGCATTTCCATCTCAGAGTTAATCTCATGCACTATCAGTTCAGGGTTCATCTGTACCAGGTTCATCTGGTTCTCGAGGTCCGCCTCGGATCTCGCCACCGGTTTTCGAGAGGTATTGTTGTGAGTGTGGAGAGTTAGGTCATGTGAGGAAATATTTTCCCCGCCTTACATGAGGTCCAGCTCAGCAGAGGCGTCAGGCTACGACTTCTGCACCAGTTGCTCCACCACCCGCCCAGCCATCTCTGGGTGGGGCACAGTCAGCTAGGGGTCACCTAAGAGGGGGAGTCCGATTAGGTGGCGGTCAGGCCCAATTTTATGCTTTCCTTTCTAGGCCAGATGTCGTTGCTTTAGATGCAGTGATCACAGATATTGTCTGAGTGTGCCACAGAGAAGATTCTATATTATTTGACTCTGGTTCCACATATTCATATGTTTCATCATATTTTGTTCGTTATTTGGATATGTCCCATGAGTCCTAAGTTCCCCCTGTTCATGTATTTACGCTGGTGGGCGATACTATTATTGTGGACCGTGTGTATCAATTGTGTGTGGTAACTATTGGAGGACTGGAGACTGGAATTGATCTTTTATTGCTTAGTATGGTCGATTTCAATTTTATCTTTGGTATGGATTGGTTGTCTCCATGTCATGCTATTCTGGACTGTCACACGAAAATGGTGATGTTGGCGATACCGAGATTGCCGAAGGTTGAGTGGGGAGGTTCTCCAGATTATGCTCCCAACAGGGTAATTTCTTACTTGAAGGCTCGGCGTATGGTTGGGAAGGGGTGTTTGTCATATTTGGACTTTGTGAGAGATGTTGAGGCATATACTCCTACAATTGATCCAGTACCGATAGTGCTGGATTTTCTGGATGTATTCTCTGCAACCTGTCGGGTATGCCACCCGCTAGGGATATTGATTTCGGTATTGACTTGGTGTCGGGTACTCAGCCCATTTCTATCCCTCCATATCGTATGGCACCAGCTGAATTGAAAGAATTGAAAAAGCAACTTCAGGAACTCCTTGATAAGGGGTTTATCAGGCCTAGTGTGTCACCTTGGGGTGCACCGGTTCTATTTGTGAAAAAGCATGTTGGCACTATGCGGATGTGCATCGATTACAGGCAGTTGAACAATGTTACAATCAAGAATAAATATCATTTTGCCGCATATTGATGATTTATTTGACCAGCTTCAAGGAGAGGCTATTCTCCAAAATTGATTTGAGATTCGGGAATCACCAATTGAAAATTCAGGATTCAGATATTCTAAAGACGGCATTCAGGACTCGTTATGGCCACTATGAATTTCTCGTGATGTCTTTTGGGTTGACCAACACCCCGACATCATTTATGCATTTGATGAATAGTGTATTCCAGCCATATCTTGACTCATTTTTCATAGTATTTATTGATAATATCGTAGTGTACTCACGTAGCCAGGAGGAGCATGCACAACACTTGAGTATTTTATTACATAGGCTGAGAGAGGAGAGACTTTATGCCAAATTCTCTAAGTGTGATTTCTGGCTTAGTTCGATGGCATTATTAGGACACATAGTGTCCAGTGATGGAATTGAGGTGGATCTGAAGAAAATAGAGGCAGTTCATAGTTGGCATAGGCCATCTTCAGCTACTGAAATTCGGAGTTTTCCTGGCTTGGCTGGGTATTAGCGTTGCTTTGTGGAGGGCTTCTCATCTATTGCATCACCCTTGACTAAATTGACCCAGAAAGGTGCTCCATTCAGGTGGTCGGATGAGTGTGAAGAGAGCTTTCAGAAGCTGAAGACTGCCTTAAGCACAACTCCGATTCTAGTTTTGCCTTCAGCTTCAGGCTCTTATACAGTGTATTGTGATGCTTCTCGGATTGGTATAGGGTATGTCTTAATTCAAAAGGGTAGAGTGATTGCTTATGCTTCACGCCGGTTGAAAACACATGAAAAGAAATACCATGTCCATGATTTAGAATTGGCAGCCATTGTTCATGCATTGATGATTTGGAGACACTGTCTCTATGGTGTTTCTTGTGAGGTATTTACATATCTTTGGAGTCTTTAACACTTATTCAAACAGAAGGATCTAAATTTGAGGCAGCAGAGATAGTTGGAGCTACTAAAGGAATATGATATCAATATTCAATATCATCCCGGGAAGGCCAATATTGTGGCCGATGCCTTGAGTAGAAAGGCGGTGAGTATGGGTAGCCTTGCATTCATTCCTGTTGGTGAAAGGCCTTTTGTAGTTGATATTCAAACCCTAGCCAATCAGTTTGAGAGATTAGAAGTTTCGGAGCCTATTCGGGTTCTAGCTTGTGTGGTCTCTCGGTCTTCTTTATATGATTGCATTAGAGAATGACAGTGTGATGATCCCCATTTGCTTGTCCTTAAGGACACAGTTCATCATGGTGATGCCAGAGATGTTGCCATTGGGGATGATGGGAGTATTGAGGATGCAGGGTCAATTTTGTATGCCTAATATAGATGGGCTCCGTGAATTGATTCTTGAAGAAGCCCACAGTTCGCGGCATTCCATTCATCCAGGTGCCGCTAAGATGTACCAGGACTTGAGGAAGCACTATTGGTGGAGAAAAATGAAGAAAGATATAGTTGGGTTTGTAGCTCGATGTCTAAACTATCAATGGTGAAGTATGAGCATCAGAGACCGGGCGAATTGCTTCAGAAACTTGAAATTTCCGAATGGAAATATGAGCGTATTACCATGGACTTTGTAGTTGGACTCCCACGAACTTTGTAGTTGGACTCCCACGGACCTTGAGGAAGTTTGATGCTGTTTGGGTGATTGTAGATCGGTTGACCAAGTCCGCGCATTTTATTCCATCTGGTACTACTTATTGTTCGGAGCGGTTGGCTGAAATTTATATCCGCGACATTGTTCTCCTACACGGTGTGCCAGTGTCCATCATTTCAGATCGGGGCACGCAGTTTACATCACAGTTTTGGAGAGCAGTACAACGAGAATTAGGTACACAGGTTCAGCTGAGTACAACATTTCACCCTCAGACGAACGGACAATTCAAGTGCACTATCAAGATATTGGAAGTTATGCTGCGTGCTTGTGTTATAGATTTCAGAGGTTCTTGGGATCGGTTTCTTCCACTTGTAGAGTTTGCTTACAATAACAGCTACCAATCGAGCATTTAGATGGCTCCGTATGAGGCCTTATATGTGAGATGGGGTCGTTCTCCGTTGGGTTGATTTGAGCCGGGTGAGGCTAGGCTATTGGGTACTGATTTAGTTCAGGATGCTTTGGGAAAGGTTAAATTGATTCAGGAACGACTTCGCATGGTGCAGTCTAGACAGAAGAGTTATGCCGACCGAAAGTTCGCGATGTTGCTTACATGGTAGGAGAGAAGGTACTACTCCGAGTTTCGCCTAAGAAGGATGTTATGAGATTTGGGAAGAAGGGCAAGTTGAGTCCTAGATATAATGGACCTTTTGAAATACTTAAGAAGATTGGAGAGGTGGCTTATGAACTTGCATTGCTGCCTAATCTATCGGGGGTTCATCGAGTGTTTCATGTATCTATGCTCCGGAAGTATGTCGGGGATCCGTCTCATGTTTTGGATTTCCGCACAGTGCAATTGGATGGTAATTTGACTTATGATGTGTAGCCGCTGGCCATTTTAGACCGCCAGGTTCGAAAGTTGAGATCAAAGAACATAGCTTCAGTGAAAGTACAGTGGAGAGGCCAGCCAGTCGGAGAAGCTACCTAAGAGACTGAGCGGGAGATGCGGAGCAAATATCCACACCTATTTGAGGCTCCAGGTATGATTCTAAACTCGTTCGAGGATGAATGTTTGTTTAAGAGGGGGAGAATGTAAAGACCCGGCCGGTCATTTTGAGTATTACAGTCATGTTCCCCCATTTACTACTCAATTTTACAGTTGTTATATGGCTTGCCGGGATAATTGATTTGGGTCTGGTGAGGTCTTGGAATGAATGGGAATGCTTAGTTCAAAAGTTTAAAACATAAGTTGAAAATGTTGGCTAGACGCCGACTTTTGTGTAAACGACCCCAGAATAAAATTTTTATGATTCCAATAGCTCCGTATGGTGATTTTGGACTTACGAGCGTGTCCGAAAAATTTTATGGAAGTCCGTAGTTAAATTAGGCTTGAATTGCCTAAAATATAAATTTAAGTTTGGATGTTTGACCGGGGAGTTGACTTTTTGATATCGGGGTCAGAATCTAATTCTAGAAATTGAAATAGGCCAGTTATGTCATTTATGACTTGTGTGCAAAATTTGAGGTCAACCGGACTTGATTTGATAGGTTTCTGCATCGAATGTAGAAGTTGGAATTTCTTAGTTTCATTAAGCTTGAATTGGGGTATGATTCGTGGTTTTAGTGTTGTTTGATGTGATTTGAGGGTTCGACTAAGTTCGTATGATGCTTTAGGACTTGTTAATGTATTTGGTTAAGGCCCCGGTGCCCTCGGGTGAGTTTTGGATGGTTAACGGACTAAATTTTGGACTTGGAAGAAATCTCGAAATTTCTACCTTCTGATGCAATCACACCTGCGAAATTTGGCTAGCATGTGCGAGCTCGAAGATGTGAGCCTGGAATCGCAGAAGCAGGAAGTCCGTAGAAGCGGACAGAATTTCGTAGAAGCAAGTCCGCAGAAGTGACACCGTGGTCGTAAATGCGAAGGCAAGGGAGGCTAGGCAAAATCGCAGAAGCGAGTCCACAGAAGCGGACTTCTTGTCCGCAGAAGCGGGGGCAGTCACAGAAGTGGTTGGTTTCATGCATGTCATGACCAGAAATTCCCACCTTCGGGACCGTGATGGCTCCTAACATTTCACTTACTAGGCAAGCCAATGTTAGAATACAATTACCCATTTTAACACAAATTTCAATTAATTAATAACAAAGAAATAAATGCGGAAATAAAGTCTGAAATAAACTGAATACTCCATAATACAAGTGATGTCTGAATACCATCCCAGAACTGGTGTTACAAGTGCACGAGCTTCTAGAATAATACAAACAAGGGTCTGAACAAAATAAAGCCGTATGAAAGAAAGCACATAGCTAAAATAAAGATGAAGGGGACTTCAGAGCTGCAAACGTCGTGCAGCTATACCTCAAGTCTCCAGTAGTAGCTGAATATGAGCAAATCTATAGTACGTCACTGGGACCAACTCCAAAATCTGCACAATAAGTGCATAGTGTAGTACGAGTAAAATCGACCCCATGTACTCTGTAAGTATCGAGCCTAACCTCGACGAAGTAGTGACAAGGCTAAGGCAGGTCACTTATATTAACATGTACACAATAATAGTAATAACAACAATAATAGAAATAAAACATATAACTCATTTCAACAAATGAAACCATCTCGGCAGTCATAACCAATTATTATTTCAATCAATTTTTGTTGCGGCGTGCAACCCGCTCAAACAATATAATTCTTCAAGAAATTTCTGTTGCAGCGTGCAACACACTCCAAAAATATAAACTTAAAATATAATCCGTTGCGGCGTGTAACCCGATCCCCCAATATATTCATTTTCATTTCCGTTGCGGCGTGCAACCCGCTCCAACAATGTAAAATTAACAACTCTTGATTGTAATAAAAATACTCCAATAAATACCACATTTAATGTGAAATTATTAGGCAACAAAGCATACAATGATTATAATTTATTCAGGAAACAAGTGATGACAAGTAGCAATTAATTGTGGAAAATCATGGAGAAAGTATGCAATTTCATATTTAATATGCTAAATGTCAAGTAGAAATTAAGACACATAAATCAAATAAGCATGTAACAATTATTGTATGAATTCAAAAATTAATATTTGACAAGGAATATGAGAGATACAATTATTATAACAATTAATTTGTGCCTTAAAGCAATTTATAATTTTTAAATAATTATGGAAACAATTAATTTGACAAAGTATAGGCACTCATCACCTTGCCTATACATCGTTACATATGAAATTCACGTAACAAATAATTCAAGGGTTCTATTCCCTCAAGTCAAGGTTAACCACGACACTTACCTCGCTTTGCAACCAAATTCAAGATTCCAATAAACCTTTGCCATGCGAATTAGTGTCCGAAAGCTTCAAATTTGGTCACAAACAATTCAATATACTCAACACGAATTGTAGGAATTAATTCCATATGAAATTACTAATTTTCCGGATTAAAATCCGAAATTTATTTTAAAAATCGACTGTGGGACCCACGTCTCCAATTTCGAAAAACTCACTAAATTCGAACACTCGTTCCGATACGAGTTCAACCATACAATAATTATCAAATTCCGACATCGGATTGCCTTTCAAATCCTCAATTAAAGTCTTTGAAGATTTGTACCATTTTCAACCCAATATTTACCCATTTGAACTCAACAATCTTCCCACAAACCTTATTGGTACAAGCATGTATAACTAATACTCTCACATCCAAGAATCATCTTACTAATTACCCATTTCTAGTTAGATTTATAAATTGAAGAATTGGGGAAAGAAATTCTTACCTCTTTGAAGCCTTTGCAACCCTTTGATGTGATTTCAAGGATTGATTCGAGGAAGATTAGTGAAATCTTTAGTTCTCCCCTTTCCTCTCTCTAGAATCGCTCTCCCTTCTCTCTAATACACCAGAAATTGCCCAAAAAATGAACCCCAATCGAGTTAAATGAAATGGGGTTCGGGTCATAAAATCCCATTTTTGTACAGCCGCAGCGTGTGGGGCGCCACGGGGTGCGGGGAGGTTGTGCAAAAAGTGTCAGGAAATGAAATTTCGGAGTGTTCTAGAATTTCCCACAGACGCAGCGCGGTAGTACAAATGATGAACAGCTTGAAGGAGTAACCAAATGACGAACAGCTTGAAGCATTAGAAACTAGACTCGAAGATATTTCATTTTATAGGTTGTCCATCACATAACTCCTTATATATATGTAGATATGCGTGCCAACATTTTGTCTTGTGCGTACTCATTTGGAACTTTAGTCTATTATAAAATTTTCCAACTTGGCTTAGACTTAGGACTTTCCTTAGACCCCATATCACTTATAATATGCCTCGTACACTTATTATCATATCCAATAGGTATCCATCATGTTAATAGTCCTCAAATGAGAAGTAGAATCCGCCCCAAACACATAACATAACTTATCTCTTCTTTCACACATTTCAATTTCCCAAATTTTACCAACTCCCAAAATTTCCAAAACTTTTGCCAGAGTTTCCTTTGTTGTTGGGCATATCCACCTGTCAGAGAATCCCAGATACCAATCCTAACAACACATACATAATCCAATCAACGTAACATAACAAGAAAACAATACTAACAGTGGCCTCATAAGCAATATATTTCTAGAAAAGGAACGACATTAACATTAACTATTCAGGTGATACGTAACTCATAGGAGGTAAGCTCCCAACATCTTCATAAAACACATAAATTAGTGTTTAAATTAAAGATGACATTTTTGGTCCATCACATTCTCCACCTATAAAAGAAACATTTGTCCTGGACCGGATTTAGAAAAGTACCTGAGCTGGTGAAAAGGTGTGGATATTTACTCCGCATGTCCGACTCGGACTCCCAGGTAAATGCTTCTACCGGCTGATCTCTCCATTGCACCAGAACTGAAGGGTACTCATAGACCTCAACTGTCAGACCAGCCTGACTAGAATAGCTACCGGCTCCTCTTCATAAGTCAAATCTTTGTCCAATTGGACTGAGCTGAAATCTAATACATGGGACGGATCACCATGATATTTTCGGATTATAGACACATGGAACACTAGATGAACTGCTAATAAACTAGGTGGTAGTGCAAGCCTGTAGGCCATTTCACCCACTCTTTCAAGAATTTCAAAGGGTCTACTTAGGGCTTAACTTGCCCTTCTTTCTGAATCTCATTACACCTTTCATAGGTGAAAGTCGGAGCAATACTCTTTCTCTTGCCATGAATGGAACGTCACGAACCTTACGGTCGACATAATTCCTTTTCCTATACTGAGCTGTGTGAAGTCGGTCCTGAATAATCTTGACCTTATCCAAGGCATCCTGTACGAAATCGGTACCCAACAAATGAGCCTCTCATGGTTCAAACCAGCCAACTGGTGAGCGACATCACCTTCCGTATAATGCTTCATACAGAGCCATCTGAATGCTTGACTGGTAACTGTTATTATAGGCAAACTTCACAAGTTGCAAGAACTGATCCTAAGAACCTCCAAAGTCTATAACACAAGCGTGACGCATATCTTCCAATATCTAAATAGTGTGTTCTAACTGTCGGTCAGTCTGTGGATGAAATGATGTACTCAACCAGCGTGCCTAACTGGCATTGTACATCCCTCCAGAAGTGTGTGGTAAACTGCGTACCACGATCTGAAATAATAGACATGGGCACACCGTGAAGGCGGACAATCTCATGAATGTAAATTTCAGCTAACCGCTATGAAGAATAGGTATTTGCCACTGGAATGAAATGTGCTGACTTGGTCAACCTGTCCACAATGACCCATACCGCGTCGAACTTTCTCTGAGTCCGCGGTAGTCCAACAACAAAATCCATAGTGATACGCTCCCACTTCCACTCAGGAATTTGCAACTTCCGAAGTAAACCACCAGGTTTTTGATGCTCGTACTTGACTTGCTGATAATTTAAACACCGAGCTACATACCCAACTATATCCTTCTTCATTCTCCTCCACCAATAATGTTGCCACAAATCTTGATACATTTTAGCGGCACCTGGATGAATAGAATATTGTGAACTCTGGGCCTCCTCAAGAATTAGCTCACGAAGCCCATCCACATTAGGCACACAAATACGACCCTGCATCCGCAGAACTCCATCTTCCCCCACTACAACTTGTTTGGCACCACTGTATCGTACCGTGTCCTTAAGGATGAGTAAATGAGTATCTTTATACTGCCGCTCTCTGATGCACTCATAAAAAGAAGACCGAGCGACTGTGCAAGCTAGAACCCGACTGGGCTTTGAAATATCTAACCTCATGAACTGATTAGCCAAAGTATGAACATCTGCAACTAACGGTTTCACACCAACCGGAATATAAGCAAGACTGCCCATACTCACAGCCTTTCTACTCAAAGCATCGGCCACCATATTGGCCTTTTTGGGGTGATACAAAATGGTGATATCATTGTCTTTAAATAACTCCAACCATCTTCTCTACCTCAAATGGAGATCTTTTTGCCTAACCAGATACTGTAGGCTACGATGATCAGTAAATAACTCACACGATACACCGTAATGGTAATGCCTACAAATCTTCAGTGTATGGACAATGGCTGCCAATTCTAAGTCATGAACAGGATAATTCTTCTCGTGTACTTTCAACTGCCGTGACATATATGCAATCACCCTGCCATCTTGCATCAATACTGCATCAAGCCCAATGAAAGATGCATCACAATACACCATATACGATCCTGAACCTGTGGGTAATACCAACACTGGCGCCACAGTCAAAGTGGTCTTGAGCTTCTGAAAGCTCAACTCACACTCATCTGACCATCTGAATGGGGAACCCTTCTAGGTCAATTTGGTCAATGGGCTTGCTATAGATGAAAACCCTTCAACTAACCGGCGATAATAACCTCTCAAACCCTAAAAACTCTGTATCTCTGTAGCATAATAGGTCTAGGCCAATTATAAACTACCTCAATCTTCTTAGGATCCACTTTTTTGCCTTCTGCCAATACAACATGCCCTAAAATGGCAACTGAGTCTAACCAAAATTCACATTTTGAAAATTTGGCAAATAACTGACTATTCTTCAAAGTTTGAAGCACAATCTAAAGATGTTGCTCATGCTCCTCTTGACTACTGGAGTAAATCAAGATGTCATCAATGAATACAACCACAAATGAATCCAGATAGGGCTTGAACACCCGATTCATCAAATCCATAAATGTTGCTGGGGCATTTGTCAGCCTAAATGACATCACTAGGAATTCGTAATGCCCATACCGAGTCCAAAAAGCCGTCTTAGGGACATCAGATGCCCTAATTTCAACTGATGGTAACCAGACCTCAAATAGATCTTCTATAATACATTGGCACCCTGAAGATGATCGAATAAGTCATCAATTTTTGGCAACAGATATTTGTTTTTGATAGTGGCCTTATTCAATTGTCGATAATCTATACACATCCTAATAGAGCCATCTTTCTTCTTTACAAATAGTACTAGTGCACCCTAGGGCGAGACACTCGGTCTAATGAATCCCTGATCAAGTAAGTCTTGTAATTCTCCTTCAATTCTTTTAATTCTGGTGGGGCCATACGATATGGTGGAATAAAAATAGGCTGAGTGCCCAAAGCTAAATCAAAACAGAAGTCTATATCTCTGTCGGGTGGCATCCCCGGCAATTTTGCAGGAAATACTTCTTGAAACTCACAGACAACTGGAACCGAGTCCATAGAAGGAACATACACACTAGGATCACGAATATAAGCCAAATAGGTTAGACACCCTTTCTCGACCATAGGCTGAGCCTTCATATAATAAATAACCCTGCTGGTAGAATGGCCAAGAGTCCCTTTACACACTATTCGAGGTAACCCAACATGGCTAGGGTCACCGTTTTGGCGTGACAATGCAATATAGCATGATAAGGTGAGAGACAATCCATACCCAAGATGACATCAAAATCTACCATGTCAAGAAGTAGAAGATCCATACTAGTCTCAAGACTCCCAATAGTAACCACACACAAATGATAGACATAATCTACAATGATAGAATCCCCTACCAGTGTGGACATGCAAACAGGAGCACTCAAAGAATCACGAGGCACGACCAAATATAAAGCAAAGTAGGAGGACACATAGGAATAAGTAGATTGGGATCAAATAAAACTAAAGCATCTCAATGGAAAACTGGAACAATACCTGTGATCACGGCATCAGATGAATCTGCCTCAGGCCTCTAACTGGCTGGCCTCCACCTCTAACGGCCTGGACTTTACCTCTAATGGCCTGACTTCAACCTCTAGATGCCTGACCCCTACCTCAAGCTGGTTAAGCATACGGTGAAGCAACCGGTGCCGGTATGATGGCACGAGAATCATGCCGAGATTTGTTACTCGACAAACTAAGGCAATACCTCCTGATGTGACAATTGTTCCCACACTCATAACACCCATCCTGCTACCATGGCTGCTGAAGTAGAAGCTTACCCGAACGGGCCAGATAACCATTGTAGTGACTCTGGAGTGGTGGTGCACTGATAGAAGCTGAATGTTCACTAAATGCTGGCTGCCCAGAGTAAGGCATAATAGGACCATCACTCTCTGAAGCACCGTGAGATGCCTGAATAGATGAATGAAATGTCCTGAGAGGATGAACCCTACGAAAATTTTCCCTGCCTCTAAGCGAGGCACCACTGAACCCACAGAACTGAAGAGGCCTCTTATCAGACCCCTGCTCTCTCTCTTGTGTAATAACCATCTCGATCCTCCTCGCAACATTAGCAGCCGCCTTAAAGGAAGTCTCATTTCTGGTCTCCTGGCCATCTGAAGCCTGATATGTTGAGTAAGTCCCTCAATAAACCTCCTCACTCTCTCTCTATCAGTAGGAAATAAAAGGAGAGCATGACGGGATTAATCCACAAAACGGGTCTCGTACTGAGTAACAGTCATACTGCCCTGCTATAGACGCTCAAATTGCCTTCGAAAATCCTCTCTCAATGTGATAGGAAGAAACTTCTCTAGAATTAGTCGTGAGAGCTGCTCCCAGGTCAATGCAGGTGGTCCAACTGATCTGGTCAACGTATAATCTCTCCACCACCTCTTGGCGTAACCCGTCAACTTGAAATACAGTAAAATCGACCCCATTGGTCTCAACTATACCCATGTTTCGCAATACCTCATGGCAGCGGTCAAGATAATCATGTGGGTCCGCATAAGGTGTACCACTGAAGTGAACTGGAAAAAACTCAGTAAACTTATCCAGTCTTAATAATACCTCAGAAGACATGGTGGGCCTATCACCGGCCTGTGCCGCAATAACAGGATGAACTACCCAAAATGGCGGGGCTACTGGAGCCTGATACTAGGGAGCCATCTGTTCTAAAGCAGGAGTAGTGGGAGTTTTTGCTCCTCCCCTAGTCTGTGATACGGCTGGTGCCACTAGAAATGTATCATTCTGAGCCAGGCCTACCATAAGACTCACCAAACGAACTAGAGTATCCTGAAGCACTGGAGCAGCTATGGATCCTTCTTGAACTTGAAGTAGTCCAACCGAGCCTCTCCCGGTTCGAACTAACAAACTGGCGAGCGACATCGCCTCCCATATAATGCTTCAGATGGAGCCATCTGAATGCTCGATTGGTAACTGTTATTATAGGCATACTCCGCAAGTGGCAAGAAATGATCCCAAGAAACTCCTAAGTCTATAACATATGCGTGAAGCATATCTTCCAATATCTGAATAGTGCGTTCTGACTGTCCGTCTGTCTGTGGATGAAATCATGTACTCAACTCAACCCGCGTTCCTAACTCACGTTGTACAGCCCTCCAAAAATGTCAGGTAAACTGTGTACCTTGATCTAAAATAATAGACACAGGCACACCATGAAGGCAGACAATCTCACAAATGTAAATTTCAGCTAACCGCTCTGAGGAATAGGTATTTGCCACTAGAATGAAATGTGCTGACTTGGTCAACCTGTCTATAACGACCTGACCAGTCATTTTGAGAGCAGCTTTACTTCAGGTATTGTGACTTGTACGTGTGGTTGGGATTGAATTTCGGGAAGTTCAGCATTGAATTAGGAAGAAAATTCTCATTTCAAAAGCTTAAAGTTGGAATAATTGACTAAGATTGGATTTTAGAGTAAATGGCCTCGAAATCAGGTTTTGAAGGTTCCAGCAGGTTCATATGATGATTTCACACTTGGGCGTATGTTCGAATCGGGTTTTGGATACCCTGCGAGCGTTTCGGCACCTTTTGCGGAAGTTTGTATTTTGGAAGAATTTCATTAATTTGATTTGAAGTGCACTTCAATGTTATCAATGTCCGTTTGGGATTCCAAGTCTGGCAAAAGCTCTGTATGGTGATTCCGGTATTGGGAGCGCATCTAAAAGTGGATTTGGAGGTCCGTAGGTCATTTTTGGCGAAGTTGGAAAATTGGATAGTTTTGAGAAGTTTGAACGGATGTGGACTTTTTGATATCGGGGTTGGACTTTGATTCTGGAAGTTGGAGTAGGTTCGTAATATCAAAGATGTCTTGTGTGCAAAATTTGAGGTCAATCGGATGTGGTTTGATAGGTTTCGGCATCGAATGTAGAAGTATGAAATTCTATAGTTAATTAGGCTTGGAATGAGGTGCGATTCATGAATTCGACGTTGCTTAATGTTACTTGAAGGCTCGACTAAGTTCTTAATGTGTTTTGGGATGTGTTGGTATAATTGGTTAAGGTCCCGAGGGCCCCGGGTGGATTCTAAGTGGTTAACGGATCGAATTTGGAATTTTAAGAAAAGTTGAGGCAGCTATTATCTGGTGTGATCGCACCTGCGGTAAAAGGGTCGCGGGTTTGAAGCCGCATGCGCGAAGAATTTTGACATGGGTGCGAAGCCGCGGGCGTGAAGGATTTATCGCAGGCGCGAAGAATTTTGGGTAATGATTATCTTCGAAAATTTATGGGTAATGATTATCTTCGAAAATTTTTAGAATCCGGGCACGTGGGCCCGAGGGTGATTTTTATCGCCTTTTAGAACAAAATTTGAATTTGTTAGAAATTGGATTATAAGTAGTATTAGAGTATATATTCATGTATTTGCACATTTATTTACTAGTTTTGGGGCATTGAGCATCGGTTCGAGTTATTGGGAAGGCTTGGGATCCGGTTATGGAACTTCGCAGCGAGGTAAGTCTCCTTTCTAACCTTGTAAGGGGGAATTAACCCCATAGGTGAACTAAATTATTGTGTGTTTCTATTTGTGGGGGCAACGTATGCACCAGGTAACGAGAGTTCGTACGTATGTACTAGTTATGCCTACGTCCGGGTAGTTGTAGGCTCACATCATGCCTTGTTGATATTGTTATTGATTTATGTTTATTGTACCTTGATAAAACATATGTTTAGCGGCATTGCGGGGACTTAGGTGAGCTGCATTCGATACGGCGTTCCGCAGCCAACAGAGTCTCCTTCAGAGTACTGACATTTTTCATGTCCAATTGTATTCCGGACAACTGTTTTATTTTATTTTACATTCTTAGAAAATGCTCATGCACTTGTGACATCGGGTTTTGGGATGATTATGGGTTTCACTGTATTGGAAATTCTTTTAAATATATTATTACGTATTTTTTAAGCTCTGTCTTCTACTATTTAATTTAGGAGAATAACTATGAATTGGTGTTGGCTTGCCTGACAGTAGTGTCCGGTACCATCATGACCTTTTAAGGATTTTGGGTCGTGACACTATCCACAATGACTCATACAGCGTCGAACTTTCTCTGAGTTCGTGGAAGCCCAACAACAAAATCCATAGTGATACGCTTTCACTTCCACTCAGGAATTTTCAACTTCTGAAGTAAACCACCGGGTCTTTGATGCTCGTATTTGACTTGCTGGCAATTTAAACACAGAGCTACATACGCAAATATATCCTTCTTCATTCTCCTCCACCAATAATGTTGCCACAAATGTTGATACATTATGGCGGCACCTGGATGAATAGAATACCGGGAACCGTGGGCCTCCTCCATCATTAGTTCATGAAGCCCATCCACATTAGGCACACAAATACGACCCTGCATCCGCAGAACTCCATCTTCCCCCACAACATCCTATTTGGCACCACCGTGTCGTACCATGTCCTTAAGGACAAGTAAATGAGGATCATCGTACTGCAGCTCTCTGATGCGCTCATATAAAGAAGACTGAGCGACTGTGCAAGCTAGAACCCGGCTGGGCTCTGAAACATCTAACCTCACGAACCGATTAGCCAAAGTATGAACATCTGCAGCTAACGGTTTCTCACCAACCGGAATATACGCAAGACTGCCCATACTCATAGCCTTTCTACTTAAAGCATCGACCACCACATTGGCATTTCTGGGGTGATACAAAATGGTGATATCACAGTCTTTCAACAACTCTAACCATCTTCTCTGCCTCAAATTGAGATCTTTTTGCCTGAACAGATAATGTAGCCTACAATTATCAGTGAATACTCACACGAGACACCGTAAAGGTAATGCCTCCAAATCTTCAAGGCATGGACAATGGCTGCCAATTCGAAATCATGAACATGATAATTCTTCTCGTGTATTTTCAACTGCCGCGACACATATGCAATAACTCTGCCATGTTGCATCAATATTGCACCAAGCCCAATGCGAGATGCATCACAATACACCATATACGATCCTGAACCTGTAGGTAATACCAACACTGGCGTTGTAGTCAAAGTGGTCTTAAGCTTCTGAAATCTCAACTCACACTCGTCTGACCATCTGAATGGGGCACCCTTCTAGGTCAATTTGGTCAATGGGCTTGCTATAGACGAAAACCCTTCCATGAACCGCCGATAATAACCTGCCAAACCCAGAAAACTCCGTATCTTTGTAGCTGAAGTAGGTCTAGGCCAATTCTAAACTACCTCAATCTTCTTAGGATCCACTTTTATGCCTTCTACCGATACAACATGCCCCAAAAAGGCAACTGAGTCTAACCAAAATTCACACTTTGAAAATTTGGCATATAACTGATTATTCTTCAAAGTCTGAAGCACAATCCGAAGATGTTGCTCATGCTCCTCTCGACTGCTGGAGTAAATCAAGATTTCATCAATGATTACAACCACAAATGAATCCAGATAACGCTTGAACACCCAATTCATCAAATCCATAAATATTGCTGGGGCATTTGTCAGCCCAAATGACATCACTAGGGATTCGTAAAGCCCATACCGAGTCCAAAAAGCTATCTTATGGACATCAGATGCCCTAATCTTCAATTGATGGTAACCAGACCTCAAATCGATCTTCAAAAATACCTTGGCACCCTGAAGCTGATCGAATAAGTCATCAATTATTGGCAACAAATATTTGTTTTTGATAGTGGCCTTATTCAATTGCCGATAATCTATACACATCCACATAGAGCCATCTTTCTTCTTTATAAATAGTATTGGTGCACCCCAAGGCCAGACGCTGGGTCTAATGAATCCCTGATCAAGCAAGTCATGTAATAGCTCGTTCAATTCTTTCAATTTCGACGGGGTCATACGGTATGGTGGAATAGAAATGGGCTGAGTGCCCGGAGTCAAATCAATACAAAAGTCTATATCTCTGTCGGGTGGAATCCCCAGCAAATCTACAGGAAATACTTCTGGAAACTCACAGACAACTAGAACTGAGTCCATAGAAGGAACATACGCACTACGATCGCGAATATAAGCCAAATAGGCTAGACACCCCTTCTCAACCATAGGCTGAGCATTCATATATGAAATAACCCTACTGGTAGAATGGCTAAGAGTCCCTTTACACTCTATTCGAGGTAACCCCGGCATGGCTAGGGTCACCGTTTTGGCGTGACAATCCAATATAGCCTGATAAGGTGAGAGCCAATCCATACCCAAGATAAAATCAAAATCTACCATGTCAAGAAGTAGAAGATCCACGCTAGTCTCAAGACTCCCAATAGTAACCACACATGAACGATAAACATGATCTACATTGATAGAATCCCTTACCGGCGTGGACCAACAAACAGGAACACTCAAAGTAGGAGGACACATAGGAATAAGTAGATCCTAGATCAAATAAAACTGAAGCATCTCAATGGCAAACTGGAACAATACCTGTGATCACGGCATCGGATGACTCGGCCTCAGGCCTAGCTGGAAAAACATAAAATCGAGGCTGGGCCCCACCACTCTGAACTGGATCTCTGGGATGGCCTCTAACTGGCTGGCGTCCACCTCTAATGGCCTGACCTCCACCTTTAATATCCTGACTTCCACCTCTAGCCGCATGATCCCTTCCTCTAGCTAGCTAAGCAGGCGGTGAAGCAACTGATGCTGGTATGATGGCATAAGAATCCTGCCGATATCTGTTACTCGACAACCTAGGGCAATTCCTCCTGATGTGACCAATGTTCCCACACTTATAACACTTATCCTGCTGCCATGGCTGCTGAAGATGAAGCTGACCCGAACGGGATGGATAACTGATGTAGTAACTATGGAGTGGTGGTGCACTGATAGGAGCTGAATGTGCACTAAATGCTTGCTTCCTAGAGTAAGGCATAAAAGGACCGTGACTCCCTGAAGCACTTTGAGATGCCTGAAGTGCTGAATAATGGCTTGGGAAGATGGCTACTACCAAATTACCCCTTCCTCTAGACGAGGCTTCACTGAACCCACCGAACTAATGAGGCATCTTATCAGACCCATTCCCTCTCTGATATGCAAGAACCATCTTGATCCTCCTCGCAACATTAGCAGCCGCCTGAAAGGAAATCTCAGTTCCGGTCTCCTTGGCCATCTGAAGCCTAATATGGTGAGTAAGTCCTTAAATAAACCTCCTCACTATTTCTCCCTCAGTTGGAAGTAAAAGGAGAGTATGATGGGATAAATCCATAATACGGGTCTCAACTATACCCATATTCCGCAATACCTCGTGGCAGCGGTCAAGTTAATCATGTGGGTCCTCAGATGGTGTACCACTGAAGTGAACTGGAAAGAACTTAGTAAACTTATCCAGTCTCAATAAGGCCTTAGAAGACATTGCGGGCCTATCACCGGCATGTGCTGCAATAACTGGCTGAACTACCCCAACTGGTGGGGCTGCTGGAGCCTGATACTAGGGAGCCATCTGCTCCGGAGTGGGAGTAGTAGGAGTCTGTGCTCCTCCCCCATCATGTGAGATGGCTGGTGCCACTGAAAATGTACCATTCTGATCCACGCTCACCATAAGACTCACCAAGCGAACTAGAGCATCCTGAAGCACTAGAGTAGCTATGAATCCTTCCAGAACTTGAACTGGTCCAACCAGTACAGTATGAACTGGAACATCCTCCTAAAGATCCACTTGAGGTTCTACAACAGGTTCTGCTGCTCAAGCTCTATACTGAGCTCTACCTCTGCCTCGGCTTCTAGCTTGACCTCGGCCTCGACCTCTACCCCTGGTCATAGTTGCCACCAGGGGCTTTGGTCCCTGTCCGTCGGTAGATGTATTATGTGTTCTCACCATCTACAAGAGAATAAGAATAGAATGGTTCAATCATCGATGATAGAATAAAATCGCATAACAGAATAAGGAAGAAGTGATATTGTTCCTAAACTTTATAGCCTCTGAAAGATATGTACAGACGTCTCTGTACCGCTCTTTCAGACTCTACTAAGCTTGCTCGTGACTCGTGAGACTTATATGTCAAATAGATAATGTATTTATATATCATACCAGCTTTGTAAATTCTAATTTTAGAAGCTCATGATTTGTATTACCAGTCCTTGGGGAGTGTATTAGAGTCAGTTATATATTAAGGAAATTGAATAGTTGTTAATTGGCTTCCTGACAGGTTGGGTTAGGTGCCATCACGACTAGGTGGATTTTGGGTCATGACAAGTTGGTATCAAAGCTCTATGTTCATAGGTCCTACAAGTCATGAGCAAGTGTCTAGTAGAGTCTTGCGGATCGGTATGATGACGTCCATACCTATCTTCGAGAGGCTACATGGAAATTAGGATATATACTTCCCATAATTCTTTCCTTATCGTGCGAAATTGATACAACTTGAGACATAACTCTTTGAATTCCTTCCACACATTCGTATGCGCACATGAGCGCTCTGTATCAGTTGTACATCACCAGTTTATGATTCTATGAACGAGGTTCAAGATGTGTATTCTGTGTTTTGGTGATGGGTCATTTGGAGGACCTGAGGCCATGGTTAGACTGCAGTTGAAGCTCGGTAGCTTCAGTTATAATTTGTACATTTGGACTCATATGTCCGGTAGTGACCCTACGAGTGGATTTTGTGGCTAGATGAGTGGTGTAATGGCCTTGTGATGAGTACGATATAACTGTAGGATGCGTTAAGATGATTTGAATTTGACAAGAAGTGTTTTTGTGAAATGTAAAGGAAAGTCGATTAGGTGCTTGATTTTTGTTTTGAGGTGACGTAGAGTCTCGAGTATGAATGTTTTGAAGGATCTTTCATATTGTTAAATTTTGGGACAAATTAAATTCTCATGTCTGGTTAACAAGATGCCAATTTGAGGCTAAGGAGGTGGGTTATCTTCTGGAGAGTAATCTACATAGGTTTGTTCCTTGTAATGTGAGTGAAGGGTTTCTTTTCTGCCAGTGGGGCATAGGTGGTGAGATTTGAATTTGAATCTTGATGAGAAAGTGAGTTGAGTGTTAAGAGAATGAATGCGAGTTTAGCGGATGATTGAGGTATTCTTATGGTTGGCATTGCATGAACTTGAGAAGAATTTTCGTTGAACTGATTGCGGTATTATGGCAGTAATAGAGTATGGGTATTGTTAGTTATCGAGTGTTTTAATCTATGGCTTTGAGCCAAGCGCGCGGGGGGGGGGGGGAGGGGGGCTTCTATTGACAATTCAATTCATGGTTATATGTTTAATTTTTATTTTGGTCTGAGGCATACTTGTGGATTAGTTTTGACTTGCAGAGGTTGAGATTGAGGATGACCCAAGTACTGGAATTTCTGGATACGAGTTATATTGCACTTATGAATATATGAAAATCATGAAATGAGTGAGTTGTTATTTTTGAAGAATGTAGTACGCACGGAGTATGAATTTGATTGGTGGTGTTAAGGCAGGGGTACTTCTTTGGGTGTTGTTGTGCTAATGGGGCATGTGTCTTTCAGCCCGTTTGGGTGGTGCAATTGATATTTGAGCAGAGTGGATGACTCTTGACAAAGTTCTAATGGATTCAAGATTAATATGTAGCAATTGAGAATTTTTGGCAGATTTGTTTATGGCTAAAATCTGAGATTTAAGTTGGATGGTGTCGGAACTTGCGGTAATTATGTATGACTATGGATTCTACATTTCAATATAAGAAAGGAATGAGAAACAATTTTTATTTCACATAAGGTCCTTCAGAGTGAGTGTCTTGGTTGTGGTACGTTGTGGTGCTTAAGAAGAATACAATGGCTTACGGGCCTTATGACAGTGTAGTTGTATGTTAGGATGTCTTGTAGTGAGCTTTGGGTAAGAATCGTGGAGTTATGACAAGGAGAAATTTCAACTTGAGGGTAATTCAGAAGAAACTCGGAGAAAATAGGACGACTAGGTAGTAGGATGAACCAGTTTGGTAATGGTATGATCAGATCTTTGGGCACCTATGATGTGGTGACGCTTTACAGATGTTTTGGTGGCAATATTCTTAGATTTGGTGACCTGTGTGGCTTGGTCGGGTCAGAAGACTTTTGTTCTGATAGTTTGATTAGGCGCAAATGAATTTTAAAGAGTTCTTGATGGTTTCTACCATGGTTTGAACCAGATATTTTCTACTGGTGTGGGAAATGTATTGTGTATTGTGATTTCCTCCTGGAAGGAAGCAAGAAGAAGGTTTCTAACTGACCGGGTATGTAATTTGGTGGTTATCTACCATTGATAATGAGAATGCTTGTGTTCTTCATATGATGGCATGATAGATGTTATGTGTTGTGTGGGGTCAAGATTTACCTGTACAAGGTGATAGTTCAGTCTTGAAGAGAAGGTCACGAATTTTGGACAACATGGTCAGTTCAAGATATTTAGACGAATGTTATAACTGCTCTGTAATTCATGAGAAGGATGCACATTTCAGAAGGGGCGTTGTGTTTTGACTTACAGATGTTCATCGGTATTGCGGTACTCACCTGGTTGATAGACTATTGATATTCAAATTATTGTTATATGGCACGAAAGAATTTTAAGGTATTCCTAGTGGGAAGATTGTGCATGAAAGATGTGTTAGTCATTCGAGTGTTGGAGTTAGGACCAGTTTCGGTGATTCATATGTTCTATGAAATTGGAGTCTGGGAGTTCTCAGAAGCATATTGTTTTGGGGTTGAGACCTATTTGAGGTGACTATTTTATTTAAAACACAGTGGAGGCACTAGTGGCGTTATAGCTACGCGCTATAAGTGTGCATATATGTATGGTTTGAGCCTATGTGCGGGCATCGGGGCAAGTATACATACTCGGAACAATGCTTAGGCTATAATATGCCTAGAGTTGACTGTTCAGCATAGAGTTATAACGTTTCTTGTATTCGTACCTTTTTGAGAACTATCTGGGCTACGTTTGAGGTTAAAAAGAGGCTAATTCCCTAAATAAATAGGGCAATTACTATTTCTGAGTTAACTTCCCAATTTGAAGCGTGATACCAGATTTTGCACATGCTTACACTATGACGTGTTATTTATACCAGTCTAGGAGCATGAGAATCTTATTTCATTATCATATACATGTGTACTTGTATAATTGCTCCTGTATGATATGCTGGGACAGAAAGCCTGTGACCATGCCATGCGATTTATATTATTGGCACGTGAGTTGTCCGTGCCATGTGTGGGAATTCTATTTCTATGATAATTTATTTGATTCATTAATTTCCTTCCTCTACAGCCATGCACATGCACCAACGGTTATCCTCTTCACGAAATTTGAGGAGTTGGTTGTAACATTGCGGTTGTGGTGGTGCTTGTTGAACTTTCAATACGGTTCTCTTCCTTGAGACATCTCCCATATTTGGGTACACAGATTGCGCAGTTGTGGCTTGAGTTATATTGATGTGCCGTGTCCGCGGGATAGTTGTGTTTAATAATATAAGGTCATTGGACTTAGAATGGGTACTATCGGGCTTGATTATGGTATATTCGGGAGGATAGTATTGAAAGACGGCTTAGGAGAGGATTATGGTTCTGGTTGGGGCGAGAGAGCTCTATGGCTAGTTGATCTGATGAGTGGTTATGAGTTTTTGATTGTTTCTTTCATCTTTGGCAGTGTACGAAGGTTTTGGAATGAGGCTCTGTTGAATGCGGGGTTTTATACTAGTACTTGGTTGGTTTTGAGTAGTTACTGTGATCAGAAATGGTACTACGAGTATGTGAGTTGTGTAGTATGTTATGTGATTATATCTGGGATTATGGTTATGGCTGGATACAGCTTGTTCTAGCTTATACAGTGTGTAGATGTGAGATTCGGGTCTTGAAAAGAATTATGGATGTTAGAAATTTGGCTCCAAGGTTTTTGGGCTAAGGTTAAATTAATGATTTTCAGTTATGTTGTGTGGTCAAGCCTATATAAAATAGGGTGACGTGAGATCACCCCCGGGTATGTGCGTGGTAAGGTGGAATAGAGATTTGAAGGTTAAGAACAACTCTTGGCACGTTCGAGGATGAACGTATGTTTAAATGGGGGAGAATGTAACGACCCGACCGATCAATTTGAGTATTACAGCCTCGTTCCCCCATTTACTGCTCAATTTATGCTTTATAGTTATTTTATGACTTACCGGGTTAGTTGATTCGGGTCCGAAAGGAATTCAGAGTAAAATGAGGCACTTAGTCTCACAATTGAAAATTTAAGTTAGAAAAGTTGACCGGCTGTGGACTTATGTGTAAACGACCTCGGATTTGAATTTTGATGATCTAGATAGCTCTGTATGGTGATATTGGACTTAGGAGCGTGTCTGAAAAATTATTTGGAGGTCCGTAGTGGAATTAGGCTTGAAATGACGAAAGTTGAATTTTTGGGAAGTTTGACCGAGGGATTACTTTTTGATATCGGGGTCGGAATCCGATTCTGGAAATTGGAATAGGTCCGTTATGTCATTTATGACTTATGTACAAATTTGTGGTCAATCGGACTTGATTCGATAGGTTTCAGCATCGAATGTAGAAGTTAGAATTTCTTAATTTCATTAAGCTTGAATTGGGGCATGATTCATGATTTTAGCGTAGTTTGATGTGATTTGATGCTTTGTCTACGTTCGTATGATGTTATAGGACTTGTTGGTATATTTGATTGAGATCCCGAGGGGCTCAGGAGAGTTTCGGGGTGGTTTCGGACAATTTCTAGGTCATTTTTAATTGATGGTTTTTGTTTATAGAGGTGTGCATCGCGATCGTAAACATTCGGTCGCGTTCGCGAAGAGCAAACAGCAGTTTGGGGCCTTGTGAATCGCGATAGCGGAAGCTCTTTCGCGATCGCGTAGAACAAAATCTCTGTTGCACTGACCCGACTTTGGAAGCTTATATCTCACAATCTGTAAGGAATTTGTAGATGATCTAAAAATGAAAGTTGTAGCCCTTGATGTCTAGTTTTTAAAAAGTCAAACCATTTGTCATTCAGAGTTTTGTACAAAAGGTTATGACCATTAAACTAGAGGATTATTGGAAGAGTTGGGGAGTTTGTTCTTCGCGATCGCGAAGGGCAAATTTTGGGCTGAAAAATTTTGTGCTTTGCGATCGCGAAGAGTAAATGCCTGGACAGAAGCTATATTTTGAGGTTTCGGCCATTTTAATACATTTGGAGCTATAGAGCTCGGATTGAAGCGATTTTTGAGGCGATTTTCACCATATGGATTGGGATAAGTGATTCTAACTCGGTTTTGGTTAAATTACACGAATCTATTGTTGTTTTTATCAACAAATTAGTGTTTTGGGTTGAAAATAGTAGAAAAATTCATAGACTTTAATTGAAGATTTGAAGGCCGAGTTGTGGTTGAATTTGAGTAATTTTGGTGTTGTTGGACTCGTGGTTGAATGGGGGTTCATATTTTGTAACTTTTGTCAGGTTCCGAGTCGTGGGACCCATGGGCAATTTTTGAGTGTAATTTCAGATTTTGTGGAAAAATTAGTATTTTGATATGGAATTAATTCCTATAATTTGTGTTGACTGAACCAAATTAGTTGTTACTAGATTCGAGCCGTATGGAAGTTGATACGCGTAGAATGGAATTTCTGGAGCATTGTTTAGCTTGCTCGGCATTGGATTCGTCTTGTTTGAGGTAAGTAACTCTTCTAATCTTAGAGTTGAGGGTATGAAACCCCGAATTATGTGATATGTGATTGGTTTCAAGGTGATGCACATGTTAGGTGATGGGCGTGTGGGCGTGCACAGTAGGAATTGTGACTTGGTCAAATCCCATAGAACTGTGAAGTTGAATAACATGTTGATATCTGAACACTCTCCACATGTTAGAGAAAATTTAGCCGAGATATATATTAAAAAGCATGCTTGGACATATGTTATTATTATTGGTACCTACTGGGGTCATTTCTGTGGTTGAATTATATGTTCAAGTAGTAAATTTCTCACTCAGTCATGTTCAGGCATTTCATATCATATCTCAGTCTTTATTGTTATTCATTAATACATCATATCATCATTTTTGGTCTGATTTTCTTGACACTATGAGCCCGAGAGACCGGAGAGATTGATGACTAAGTGAGGCTGAAGGCCTGATTGTGAGGATAATTATGGGATCGGGCTGCACGCCGTAGCAGGCCAGATTGGCTTATTATAGCACGTGAGTTGTCTATGCAGATACGTCTATTGATACTATAACACGTGAGTTTTTCCGTGCAGATTATAGCGCTTGGGCTGAATGAGCACCTCCGGAGTCTATACACACCCCCAGTGAGCGCAGGTACCTATTGAATGCGAGTGCCAAGTGTCGAGCGATTGGGAGGATTGAGTGATTGGGAGGACTGAGTGAAATGATACTCTGAGAGTATGCATATGGTTTTATCACTGAGTTGCATTGCATTGACATGCACATTTGACATACAGGCATAGAGATGCATTTTCCTCATGTTGTACGGTATCACGTCATTGATGACTTCTCACACATATTGGCATATGGGCATAGTGATGCATTTTCCACTGGCTATCTTGAAAGGAAATTAAACATCTTAGTTATTGTTGAAAGGATTTTTGGGAAAATCACAGTTTTCATACTTATATTTTGGTGATTTCAGTGAAAAGAATTGAGTTTTACTATTATACTTGAAAAGAAAATATTTATTTTTCCGGAACTGTGAATGAACTGAGCATTTTATTATTGAGTTATTCATTGTGTTGCCACAATTTTATTGTTATGAGATTTTTCTGGATATTGGTTTTGGAACCAACCTTGGTAAAAGCTCGTCACTACTTTCAACCTAAGGTTAGGTTTGTTACTTATTGATTACATGGGATCGGTTGTACTCATACTACACTTCTACATCTTGCGTGCAGATTTTTGTTTTTGATGTTGATGTTGTTGTACATGGTGGGGGCTGGATCTGAAGATGTACATGCGTTCCAGTCATTGTTGCCTCTTATTTATGGTAGCTTTAGAATTTTAATCTGTTTATGTATATTTCAAATAGATGATGTATTTTTATTTCATACCAGCTTTGTAAAATATAATCTTAGAAGCTCATGATTTGTACTACCAGTACTTGGGGAGTGTATTAGAATCAGTTATATATTAATGAAATTGGATAGTTGTTAATTGGCTTACCTGACGGGTTGGGTTAAGTGCCATCATGACTAGGTGGATTTTGGGTCGTGACATATTCTCCCTCACTTAAACATACGTTCTTCCTCGAACGTGCCAAGAACTGCTCCGGAGTTGCCCCAAAATTATTGTTCAACACCTTGTGCACCTACTCGTGCCACCACAACCCAGTTGAGCATATTAGCTCGAGCTAGACTGGAGATTCTCCCTTTTATTTAGTCAATAAGCCTTGGAACCAAATTCCAACCCTGAATTTCTCTACAATACCTGATTCTAACATACGAACACCGCATCAATCACCACATAAGTCGATTGCCTATAATAAAATCCTTCAAATATAATAGCTGGAATTTCACGAATCTGATGCCCGCAATACACCTCATGACGCATATAAGTCTTGTTCCAGCTCTCAAAATACTGCCACGCCGGTAGAGATATGTAGAAACTAATAACTTCCTGCTGAATCAGCAAATCATGGAGTCTTTCCTCCTGACAAGGACCATTACCTTATTCTGAACTGAATAATAATATTTGCTCTTTAATATATCCTGCATAACTCCGATCGCACTGATCTCATGTCCAATAACCTCGTCTCACCCAATACAAGCTGCGCAGGCAATAAGGCATCTCAGAAACTACCAAAAATCTCATATGACCCCCACAAAGCGCCAACAAGCTACAAACTCGAATGAGATACCTAAGGAAAAATGAACTCTAGAAAAGGACTACCCAACCCGCATAACGAATAAAATGACCGAATAGATGCTATGAACCCTTCTTAGAGAATGAGAAACCAAATACACAGGAATAAATATAGGGAACCGTACTCAACATCTCACTGTTGAGGCGTGTAACCCGATCCAAATAATGTACTCGTGGCGGCGTGTCACCCGATCCACACATAATAATAAATAATGAAATACCCATCAAGCCATAATTCTCATACCTATGAAATACCGAATATCAACCACAAGCAAGCCAAGTGCAAAAATACCACCCTGGGGAGACGGATAGCGCTATAGGCTACAAAACCTAAGCATGGCTAAGGTGCAGTAAATGACCTGCATCTCTAGAGCCATCCTGTTTATACAATACCACAAGCTACACGGGACCACACCACATGTGCGAATAATCAATTAGTCTCAATCCGGAACAAACTCCCACAGTTCAGAACCAAAGGACTAGAGCGCCTTCCAGGCATAAATTCTCACATTAGCGACAGTACCAGAATCTCCATACTTGGTTTCAATCTTTAACAATCAAGTGACTAACATGTCACACTTATACAAATATCCCTGTGGGGTACGCTCCCACAACCTTCCGTACCAGGTAGCAAAGTCTGCACCTCAATACCATCAACCGTACTAATCTGTAAAGCAATTCCAAAACCCGCAAATCAATACACAATGCTCCTTCCACAAAACACCATTCCCAGGTGACACTAGGATAATGTCAGCTTACTCTGAACATCTAAATTCTTCCTGGTTCATCCGAGCTCATGACATTCTTGTCAACACTGAACCGCATTCTTGATCCTCAACTTTCAAATTTTCATGCCGCAGAAAATACAAACCTCAAGTCGTGATCTAAATCGTCATGACTCTTCCGGAATCTATTTACACCACAAGGCCATTGAATCAAATACCTCCCAAATCAATCAAGTTGTGGTGGTTGTCGAGCCCGCACGTATAACCAAAAACCACATGTATAACTTTACACACCGAAGGAACTGATCATTGCCAAAATCATGCTGATTCAACCATTACCAACTGTACCAACTTCTTCCAATTAACTCTTGACTTGCCTTAGATATAATAGTAGCTCCATTCAAGAATCATAACGAAACTCAACAACACTCCTCCCTAGTGAGCCACTTCACGAGACCACATTGTCTCAATACCCATGAACCGTCTCGTACCTTCCTCATGGGCACAATAGCATCTCTAACTGGTACACCCATTCAGAAAGACCTTCAGCAAATCCAAAGCTATTTATCCCTTTCCTCTAATACTGCCCTGCAGTCTCGATGATAATATAGAACACTCCAAGCCCCATTTCATAATCCACTGCAACAACTCAATCCCTAGCCATAAAACAGACCCGAAATACTTATGCATTGCACCTTAATTCTTGAACCCACTAGGACTGTTGTCGAGAGTCACCTGCTCTGACCTGGTCCTTAATATAACCAAACTCCAATGCTCTACAAGAACATGAACACCCTCTCAAAGAAGAAACCGGCTAAACTATTTTCCTTATACATCACATCCACAAAAAGCATAAACTCTGAGTCTTCCCAAAAACCTAAACATGAATAGATAAAGCCAAATATAGCACACATCCATCAAGTTCTTTGCCCGAATTACCCCTGATGTTTTTATTCCTCAATCATAATAACACACCAATACACCGATAACCAAGAACCACACAATCAGACAACCACGTGATCCAATTGTAGAAGGTGGGGCTCCCTCACTTAGCTTTAAGCTACCATTACATAAACCCAGAACCCACAAGGATTCCTCCTTCTCAATTACCATGATCTCGCGCCTTTAACCCGGCAAATTTCTTGAAATATTCTGTCAAACTTCTCATGAACATTCAACCTTTTGTCGTGTAGTAAGTAGAACTCTTCGCAGAAACTTCATCAGAATCACACAACCGCTAATCTGCTCACATGAGATCACCCACCTGTGGAATTCTTTACCGACATATTCCAACGATGCTGCACTGGGTACAGCTACCACAAAATCAATAAACTCTCCGGAGCCCATGCTCGCCCACCAGCTATAAAAGTCTGTTCATCCCCCATTGACATCAACTAACAGTTCGACAATACATTTCCAAACTCGAAGTCATGTTTCACACCTCTCCATTTCCAGCAAACTCCCCTCTGCCATAATCAAGCCTCCTCCGTCCAGCAGCCACCATCCCAAATGAAATGCATAGGCTTAGTAATTATCCACCATTATTCCCAAATCGTTCTAAACATTCTTCAAGGCAAGTGGCTTCCTACCACAAAATCTATATGCTACTTTGCCACTCCCACTTCGGTTAAACCACCTCCTTTAAGCAACTTCTCGACCTCTGCTCTTTATACTTGACCTACTAGTAATTTGACCATCGCGAGACACCCCCCGCCATGTCCTTCCTCATCCTTCGCTACCCAAATGTTGCATCAAATCAAAATCCATCTATGTAGCACCTGAACTAATAAATTTGTTCCAACTCTAAGCCTCCTAAAAGATCATCTTGCTGGAATATAATAAGTACATGAGCATTAACTAGGAACCTCCAAAACCCGGTGTCACAAGTTCACGAGCATTAACTAGGAAATATAATAAAATACAACATCTATCTGGAATACAAGTTAGACAGAAGAACATAAATAACTTTGATGGAGACTCTGTATGTTGCATATCGTAACATGGAATGCAGCTCCTTGTAAAATCCCCACAAATGTTGCGCCTCTGCGCCCGAAGGACCACCAGAAACATATATATACGTGCACCATAAGTGCAGCAAGTGTAGCATGAGTACGTAAATCAATGCGTACCCAGTAAGTATCTAGCCTAACCCCAGGGATATAGTGATGAGGGGTCGACATCGACACTTACTAGTTTTCCAATAAGACAGGTACAATAAGAAGTAAATAAATATGTGGCAAAGCAGATAAACGGTATGAACAAATATAAATACGAGGTACAATCCTCCTCTGAATTCTAACCTCAAGATCTCACTAAGCACTTACCTCTTTAATCGGAGTATATATATATTGGACCTCACCAGATAGTTCGTCACAGTTCAAATTAGGAAAACTCACAGATACACTGCCTTCTTGTCAAATATTACGCACGATTTCATAAAATATTTTATAGAAAGGCCGAGGCGTACGGCCTAAGTGGACTGCCGAGGGTCGAACGGCACAAACGATAGATATATCTATTATATTGCCGAGGAGAACGACCCGATCCCATCATAATGTGTGCACTGCCGAGGGTCGAACGGCATGAACCATAGATGCATCTATTATACTATCGAGGCGAACAACCCGATCCCATTAGAATAAGAAGCTTTAACGGGTCCTTAACCCCATTCACGAATAAACATGCGAGTTATGAACTTTAAGGAAAACGTTTCGATAAAAATGCATAGCGCGGTTGAAATTTATAAGAGGAGTACAATTATTTTGCGGCTAATCATGAAGACCGTCAAATCTCTACAATAGTAAGTCTATCACTCTATGCAAGTCTAGTCCAACACCTCTCAAACACGTCAAACCGATGCCCGTCTCTACAAAACTAGTCAAACAAATGTGCAAATCCATAAATATATATTCTATTTCCCATAATTAATCAACTTATAACAATTTTCAACTCCACTCGAAAAGTCAAGAAAGTCAACCCTAGGACCCACGTGCCTGGATTCCGAAAATGTTCGAAGATAATCATTACCCATAACATTACGAACTCAAATATATAATTTATTCTCAATTTCATGTCCAATTTCATGGTCAAAAATACAAAATACCAAATCCTAGGTTTCTTTCAAAATCCCCCAATTTCTACTAATTTTCATGTTAAAATTCCATATGTGTTTATGAAATATAATCAAAAGTGGTTTAGAAACACTTACCCTCAACAGGTGGATGAAATAGCTCTCCAAAATCACCCCAAAGTCGGTTCCAAAAGAGACAAATGAGATGAAATGAACAAATCCCGCATTGGCTAGCATATATATTCTGCCCAATCGATTTTTCGCATCTGCAGAACTCCTTGGACTTCTGCGGCTTCGCTTTTGCGGAAGCTACCTCGCAGATGCGGCTTTACCCCAAGATGCCAGCTTTCCGTTTCTACGAGACCACAATCGCATAAGCGCATCCGCTTCTGTGGAAACCGCCCGAATTTGCGGACTTCCTAGCTCGAGCAGCCTTCCGCACCTTCGCGCCCACGACCGAACGTGCGGCTCTGCAGGTGCACTACAACATCCGCACTTGTGATCTTCTAGCCCCAGACAACTTCCGCTTCTGCGCTCCTCCGCCCCCATTTTCACACCTGCAGGTGTGGTAAAGTCCTCGCTCCTGCAACTTTAAACCCAACCGCTTCTGCGACACTAGGGCCGTTTTGCGGTCTCGCACCTGCGGCTCTTTCCACGCAGGTGCGATTGCACCAAATCACAGCTGCTTTAGCAATTCTTCCAAGCCCAAACTCGATCTGTTTCCAATCCGATTCGCATCTGAAGCCCCTGGGACCCTGTCCAAGCATACCAACACATCCCAAAATGCGATACGGACTTAGTCGAAAACTCAAACCACGTCAAAAAATATCAAAATTAGGAATTGACGGTCGAAACCTTTCTTTAAACTCTCAAACATTCAAACTTCACCGAACGCATCCGAATCACACTTAAACTTTCCGGAATAATGCCAAACTTTACGCACAAGTCATATATCACAATATGAACCTATTTCAAGGCTCGGAAACTCAAACGGATATCGATAATATCAAAGTCCACTTCAATTTAAACTTAAGAAATTCTTAAACTTTCAAAATGTTAACTTTTCATAATAAGCGTCGAAATGCTCCCGGGTGATCAGATACTCAACCCGAATATACGCCCACGTCTGAAATCATCACACGAACCTATTGAAACCTTCAAATTTTGATTCCGAGGTATTTTACTCAGAATTCAAACCTTAGTCAACTCTTCCAAGTTAAGGCTTCAGAAATTTGAATTTTCCATCCGAATCAACTCCGAACTTCCGAAATTCAATTCCTACCACACGTACAAGTCATAATACCTGAAGTGAAGCTACTCAAGGATCAAATCGTCGGACGATGCGCTAGAACTCAAAACGACCGATCGGATCATTACATCAAGAATTAGGTTAACGAAATGATATGATGTTATGGGCAGGTGATGATCGAGTAACTCGAACCATTCGATGGATGATTTTGACCTTAAAAGAAGAAGTGTTGACCTTCATCAAGGAAGTCTGTCTGCCTCACCCTTTGCGTTGATCGATATGCATCGATGATGCTCGATATGCAGACAAAGGTCTAAAGTGTATTTTTTAATTGTTTATCTTAATTTCACAATTGTTTCTCTTTATCGTTTACGAAGTAACAAATACACTTTAGATCTTTATCTGCAAAATGCAAAGTACAAAAAGGTTTGGCCTCTAATTCTTACTTTCGTTCCACGTTTACATTTTCCTTCTTTATGCTTAATTTCTTTCATTTTTTTTATATTCTTTAATTTATTCTTTTCAAGTTAGTTTTTGATTTTAGAATTCTTTGGTTATCTCTCTAGCTTAGATATTATTTTGAAGACTCTATTCTGATTATTTGCAATATAATAAGTATATGTGATCTGTCATGCAGCATTAGGTTTTTAAAAAATAGCATTATACTATTTTTATTTTTATTTTTTAAATTATCTGAAACTAAAATATCATTGTTATAACTCTACTTATATTCCATCATAGTCATCTTTTTGATTACCCATACATAGTAGATTTCACCAAAACATCACATAATACCCCAACCCTCCCCCCTCCCAAAATGATTAACTAGAACAACCCCTGCACTAAACTCCTGCTATGTATAGGATACGTTCGGGGAAGAGGCAAACCATGACCATGTTGGTCTGTTGTAGATAGCTTTACTTTGCATTTTTGCAAAATATTATTTCTATGGTTTATACCCGTGATATCCTAGTCATACGACAATAACTTTTATGGTTGCGCACTTTTAAAAATAAATAACATGAACTATTATTTATAAAAACTAGCAGTAGCTTTTATTCAGCCTTCCACTTTGCATTTTCGTAACCATAACCACGTTTAGTGCCATAGTTCTTCACCTTCAAGAGCAAATCTTCCAATCCCTCTTTCAACATTGAAGCCTCCGTGTAGTTCATCTTCTCTATAGGACCCCTGAACAACTCTTGTTGGCTCTCCAAATTCTTATTTTTTTTCCTTGAGTTTGCTTTTCAAGTTTAATGCAAAATCCAGCTGATCTTGCAGAGTATTGAGTTGTGTGTTAAGTGTTATAGAATTGGCTTTTCGGAATATCTGGACATGCTTGTCATCAATGCCTTGTGATGATGGTGATGGAGACCTTTCTTCGCAAACATATTTGTGGATGGTTTCATTTACATTTGGATGACCAAAAAAGTAAGGCTTGTTACCTATAGAGCAAGAGGAGAGAAGTCAGTTATACAAAATAGGGCAAAAGAAGAGAAATCAGTTAATCTAGCGTTATAACACCTCCCATGCCAAGTAATTTTTTATGATGCTTTAAAGATACGTGACATTAATTATTATGTTCAAGATCTTGGATTTGCATGTTTAATGTACATTAATGCTTAAAAAGTTATATTTGTTGATGATATATCATGTATGTATAGATGACCAAAAAAATGTAACTAGGCTTGTAATTACCTGGTGGAAACACGATGATGCCAACTTCAGCACACGTCATAACGGCAAGCTCGTTTGCTTTCTTAAAGACACTATTTCGGCGTTTTGAGAAAGACACTTGTCGATTATTCTTATTTTCTATCTTCGCGAGACAAACACTTTTGCGACCTTTAATCAGTCTAGTACTCATTCTCAAAGATAATTATGATATAACTAGTATTTATTACTAAGAGTTACTATGTGATATGAACTTTGTAATGTAGAAGCCTAGTATTTATAAAGTTTTTCCAATATCTTTAGTTTTTCAGTTTTGGTAGTATATACAGATGAATCCAGTTCATTTTTGTAGTGTTCACATGTAATTTATATACTTAATAATAGTGGTGACTGTACTCTCCATTTTTCAAAAGATTTTCAAAATTTACCTCTACAATATTGTAATGGTCAAGTCAATTTTCAGCCTAGGCCGTGGTGATTTGCTACATAAGATTATTAATATTTGATACTCTCTTAATAACAACTCTTAATTTGCAAATGGATGAATAAGTATCCTAGTTTAGTTTACCATTATTTTTATTTATATTATCTTTTTAAATTTCGAATTTTCGGTAATTTTCGAGTTGTCGCTGAAGATTATGACATATTTTTATTTATATTTTCTTTTTAGATATTTTTAATTTTTAGTAATATTCGAGCTGTCGCGGAAGATAAGGACATGTTTCAATATTCCTACTTCAGTTTACCATTACTTCTTTATATTCTTTTTTTGTTATTTTCCTACTTTTGGTAATATTCGAGCTATCTCGCAAGATTATGGCATGTTTCAACGTTTACATCAAATCACTGAAGGTTACATGGCAGTTATCATTTACACAATTTAATCATGTAAATATAGTTAATTAATATATATATATATATATATATATATATATATATATATAATCACCTCATTTATTACTTAACCATATAAATGGATGCAATTTGGTAGAAGCACCAATATATGGATATATAATCAAGCTTTTCCTCTTACATATAGGAATAATTAGAAATATAGTTTCAGGGAAGCAAGTACTATATTTCTTCTTCTTTTTTCTTTTTTTGATAATGGAGAAATGCTCGTAAAACCAGTGACGTTCAGAACTCGGTGGGTAAATTTCTTTCCTTCCTTTTCCCATTCTACTAAATACATTGTAGTCTCTTTAATTATCTATTGACTCTAATTTCACCTACAGGTCGTGAGCCTGATATACAACAACTGCCTACTCATTAGCCTGTGCGGTCGGAGTCTGTGCTCCCCCACCCGCCTGGGATGTGAATGGGTCTGCCGGAAATAAACCGGCCTGGGTCATATTGTCCATTAACCGCAGCATACGACCCATGACATCCTGGAATCCTGGTGCAGACGTGAAATTCACCGGAGCTGGCTCTGACACAAGCATCTCACCATGTTCCTCAACAATGAGATTCTTTACTGGACCCACAGGATGCATAACTCGAACAGTCATGGGACGTCCTCGTCCCCTACCACGGGTTGGAGCCCTCCCTCGGCTTTTAACAACTGGAGGAGTAGCTCTTCCCTAGTCTAGAGCCTCGTTGGAGCACGTTCTCACTATCTGTGAGAGAATCAGAGAAAGATATTTAGTGCTACATCAATTGCACGATGGAATATGAAGAAAGGTGGTTTCCTAACACCCTATAGCCTCTGGAAGATAAGTACTGACATTTTCGTACCGATCCGCAAGACTCTATTAGGTTTGCTCATAACTTGTGAGACCTACGTGAACTTAATGCTCTGATACCATGTTGTCACGACCCAATTTCATCTATAGGTCATGATGCTGCCCAACACTATAACTAGGCAAGCCAACTAGTAATTTAAGCATATAATCAATTCTTTAAAATTAACCGAGTAATTAAACTCTTCTTAATTGCAAGAATTAAAATAATATGGAAAGATCTGGTAATTAAAATAACTAAGAACAATAATCAAATCCTAATTCTACCAATGTGTGTGCCAAGACCTGGTGTCACAAGTGTATAAGCATATAGTAGATTATACAAAAATTTCCAAATACTGTCTGAAATAAAGTAGACAGAATAAAAATTTCAGGAACAGACTGTTGCTGCAGAAGGGCTCAGAAGGGCAGCTCACCACTAAGCCTCTGGATATCGTGGGTGCACGCCGATAGGTCCAACTATAGCACCTGTCTCGGGCCCTGCACAAAAAGTGCAGCAACTGTAGCATGAGTACGTAAACAACGTATACCCAGTAAGTATCAAGCCTAATCTCGAAGAGGTAGAGACGAGAAGTCGACTTTGACACTCACTAAGGGTCAATAATAACGAATAAAATAGAAACAGAAATATTTAAATCAGCATGATTTATAGAATTAACAATAATTTTCTTTAACTAGCAGAAATAATTAAATTCCTTCAAATGCGATAATTTCCAATTTATTTATTTAACTTCACAAGCTGCTATTAAAATATCAAGGTATCGTATAATAATTATTATTAGGCACGATTTCTGCCGAGGTCGTACGACCCGATCCAGAGTGTTGTGTACACTACCGAGGGACGTGCGACGCGATCCATAGATGCATCTATTGTCACGACCAAAAACCTAACCTGTCGTGATGGCGCCTATCATGGTACTAGGCAAGCCGACCTTTCCAAAACACTTTCAAAAGTGAACAGAAATGAATTAATATATTTAAAATAACCAGAGTTTCTCATAAATACGGGGTAAAACCCAAATAAAATACAAGTGCAGAAAAATAGCTCGACATCGGGGTGTCACTAAGTCATGAGCAACTAGACACTCAATCTAAAAGACAGTGTCTACAATAGTCTGCGTCTATATATCAATACAGAGAAGGAAAGATAATAAGGAAGAAGCACAAGGTCTGCGAACGCAACTCAATACAGGTAGAAACGTGAGTACTTCCAACTCAGTAAGTAACAGAATTAAATGAGGAACGGAGAAGCAGTGACGAGCTACACAAATGCAATTCATTTCAGTAATTTTAGCAAGAAAAATAGGCATGCTTTCAACCCTGTGTTTTAAATCAAAATATTTCGAGCTCAGGTACAACAATATAAGCCCTCTAGAAAATTTCACAACAACAACAATTAGCAATGAAGTGCAACAACAAATAAGAGCAAATATAGCCTCACAGGTCTACTGTCACTCATCTATCTCAATAGCTTAATAACTCGGCTTTCAGCCTCAATACTCACAATCAAAGGTACCTGCGCTCACTGGGGGTATACAGACTCCGTAGGGGCTCCTACATCCCAAGCGCTATATTGCTGCGGCGTGCATCCCGATCCATATATTGTTGCGGCGTGCAATCTGATCCGATATATTGCCCGAAGGCTTGTTGCGGCGTGCAAATTGATCCAATATTTCTACGGCGTGCAGCCCGATCCAATATATCTCACATAACTCTCAGTCCGGCACTCTGGCCCTATCTCAGTCGGTAGCCTCTCCAGCCCCTCGAGCTCGCAGAATATCATAATAATTAGCCCAAACAGAGAATACAACAAGTATCAACCAGAAATGAGAGGGGGTGGAGATATAACACACAAGTAAGACTGTGACTGAGTACAAGACAGTAATTAGCAAATAATTCAACAAGTATTCGACGTTGCGAGTCCCAACAATGATATCATATGGCCTTAGCATGGCTTCTAGCATGAAAGGTAGTCAATTGCTCAAGACAAGGAAAAAAACAAGTAATAACAATGGCTATTTCACTTTACAGTCTCACGGGACTGACCAAGTCACAATCCCTCACGGTGCACGCACACACACCCGTCACCTAGCGTGTGCGTTACCTCCAAGTATTCACATCATACAAATTCTCGGGATTTCACACCCTCAAAACCAGATTTAAGAGTGTTACTTACCTCAATCAGAGCAAAAATCCTACTCCGTGATGCCTTTGCCTCTCAAATCGGCCTCCAAACGTCCTGAATCTAGCCACAAATAATACAACACAATTAATAAAGGCTAAAGGGATCAATCCCACAAGAAAACTACTAAATTAGAGCCAAAATCTAAAATCGACTAAAACCCGCCCCCTGGCCCACGTCTTGAAATCTGACAAAAGTCACAAAATATGAACACCCATCAACTCACGAGCCCAACCATACAAGAATTACTCGAATCCAACCTCAAATCTCCTTCCAAAACTCAAAATTTAAGCCTATAAAGTTTCCTCCATTTTCCCCCAAATTTACAAATCAAATCTCTAATTAGATGATGAAAATAGCAATAGATTCATGGAATATAGTCCAATCCGAGTTAGAATTACTTACCCCATAATCTCGAATTATCGCCTCACACCGAGCTCTCAAAGTCCCAAAATCGAAATGGGAATCAAACCCTCGAAATCCCACTTTTCTGTCCAGTTCTTCCGCACCTGCGAACCTTCAGTCGCATCTGCGATACCGCACCTGCGGAAATTCCATTATAGGTGCGGGAATGACTAAAAGTGCTAGGTCTGCATCTACGTGCAAGTGGTCGTGCCTGCGTGTGTGCACCTACGGACAAAAGTCCGGTTCTGCGATCCTCCACTCCAACTCATTTTTCGCATCTGTGGAGCTTCAAGCGCATCTGCGGGCTCACAGATACGGAAACACCCTCGCACCTACGAACCCCGGCAATCTCCTCAACTCCCGCTTCTACGCTCCTTCCTCTGCACGTGCGAGTAAGCACCTGCGGCCTACGCAAATCTACCAAATATCATAAGTCTTCAGCAATCTTTAAAGTCCAAAAACTCAACTGTTAAGCATTCGAAACACACCCGAGGCCCCCGGGATCTCATCTAAACATGCCAACAAGTCATATAACCCCATGCAAACTTAGTCAAACCTTCGAATCACTCAAAACAACATCAAAACACCAAATTACCCTCGAATTCAAGCCTAAGAACTTCAAAAGTTCCAAATTTCGCAAATGATGCCGAAACCTATCAACACACCCCCGAATGACCTCAAATTTTACACACATACCACAATTGACACCACAGACCTACTCCAACTTCCGGAAATCCATTCCGACCCCGATATCAAATTTTCCACTGTCGACCAAAATCGCCAAATTTTCAATTTTCGCAATTCAAGCCTATCTCCACTATGGACCTCCAAATCACATTCCGAGTGCGCTCCTAAGTCCAAAATCACCTAACGGAGCTAACAGAACCATAAAAATTCAAATCCTAGATCGTTTACACATAAGTCAACATCCGGTTGACTTTTCCAACTTAAGCTTCTAATAAAGAGACTAAGTGTCTCAATTTACTCCGAAACCACTTCGGACCCGAAGCAACTAACCCGACATATCATAATATAGATGAAACAGAAAGAAGCTGAAATGGGGGATACGGGGTATAACTCTCAAAACGACCGGCCGGGTCGTTACATCCTCCCCATCTTAAACAAACGTTCATCCTCGAACGGGTCTAGAAATATACTTAGAGTCTCAAATAGGTGTGGATATCTGCTTCGCATCTCCCGCTCGATCTCCTAGGTGGCCTCCTTCACAGGCTGACCTCTCCACTACACTTTTATTGAAGCTATACTCTTTGACCTCAACTTCCGAACCTGCCAATCCAAAATGGCCACAGGCTCCACATCATAAGTCATTTCACCATCCAACTAAACCGTGCTGAAATCCAAAATATGTGACGGTCTCCAATATACTTCCGGAACAAAGAAACGTGAAACACTGGATGCACACTCGACAAGCTAGGTGGCAAGGCAAGCTTGTAAGCCACCTCCCCTATCCTCTGAAGCTCCTCAAAAGGTCCAATGAACCGGGGGCTCAACTTTCCCCTCTTCCCAAACCTTATAACACCCTTCATGGGTGATACCTTCAGCAAAACCTTCTCCCCAAACATGAAAGACACATCACGGACCTTCTTGTCCGCATAGCTCTTCCACCTAGACTATGCCATGCGAAGCCGCTCTTGAATCGATTTCACCTTGTTTAATGCATCCTGGACCAAGTATGTACCCAAGAGCCTAGCCTCACCCGGCTCAAACCATCCTACCGGAGATCTACACCTCCTCCCATATAAAGCCTCGTACAGAACCATATGAATGCTCGACTTATTATTGTTGTTATATGCAAAGTCCGCGAGCGGCAGAAACTGGTCCCATGAACCCCCAAAGTCAATGACACAAGCGCGTAACATGTCCTCCAATATCTGGATAGTGCGCTCGGACTGTTTGTCCGTCTGAGTGTGAAAGGTTGTGCTCAACTCAACCTGAGTACCCAACTCTCGCTGCACGGCCTTCCAAAACTGCGATGTAAATTGAGTGCCCCAATCTAAAATGATGGAAAGTGGGACACCATGCAGGCGAACAATCTCTTAGATGTAAATCTCAGCCAACCGCTCTGAGGAGTAAGTAGTACCAACTGGAATGAAGTGCGCGGACGAGGTTAACCGATCCACAATAACCCAAATAACATCAAACTTCCTCGAAGTCCGTGGGAGCCCAACTACGAAGTTTATGGTGATCCGCTCCCACTTGCACTCTGGGATCTCTAACCTTTGAATCAAGCCACCTGGTCTCTGATGTTCATACTTAACCTGCTGACAGTTGAGACACCGAGCCACAAACCCAACTATATTCTTCTTCATCCGCCTCCACCAATACTGCCGTCTCAAATCCTGGTACATCTTCATGGCACCCGGATGGATGGAATACCGCGATTGTGGTCTCCTCAAGAATCAACTCCCGGAGCCCATCTACGTTAGGCACACATATCCGGCCCTGTATCCTCAACACATCGTCATCACCAATAGTCACATCCCTAGCATCACCTCAATGAATCCTGCCCTGAAGAACGAGTAGGTGGGGGTCATCATACCGACGCTCCCTGATATGTCCATAAAGAGAAGACCTGGATACCACACAATCCAATACCCGACTCGGCTCCGAAATATCCAGTCTGACAAGCTGGCCAGCTAAGGCCTGAACATCCAATGCCAAAGGTCTCTCTGCTACTAGAAGATATGCTAAACTCCCCAAACTCTCTGCCCGGCAACTCAAAGCATCGGCCACCACATTGGCCTTCCCCGAATGGTACAAAATAGTGATATCATACTCCTTGAGAAGCTCCGACCATCTCCGCTACTGCAAATTAAGATCCTTCTACTTTAACAGATGCTGCAAACTCTGGTGATCAGTGTAGATATCACAATGAACCCCGTACAAATAGGGCCGCCAAATCTTTAAGAGGCACACAAAATAGATGCTAACTCAAGATCATGGACATGATAGTTCTTCTCATGAGTCTTCAATTGGCGCGAGGCATAGGCAATCACCCTACCCTCCTGCATCAGAACACATCCAATACCTATCCTCGAGGCATCACAATACACGGTGTAAGAACCTAAAGCTGATGGTAGAACTAACACTGGAGCTGTGGTCAAGGCAGTCTTGAGCTTCTGAAAGCTCTCCTCACACTCATCCGACCACCCGAATGGAGCACACTTTTGGGTCAATTTGGTCAAGGGCGATGCAATAGATGAAAATCCCTCCACAAAGCGACGGTAATAGCCCGCCAAACCAATAAAGCTCCTAATCTTTGTGGCCGAGGACGGTCTAGGCCAACTCTACACCACCTCTATCTTCTTCGGATCCATATGAATACCCTCACTGGACACCACGTGACCCAAGAATGCTACTGAACCTAGCCAAAACGCACACTTGGAGAACTTTGCATAGAGCTTCACCTCCCTCAATCTTTGTAATTCAATCCTCAGATGCTGAGCATGCTCTACGAGAGTACACCAAGATGTCATCAATGAACGCAATAATGAATGTGTCCAAATAGGGCTGGAATACACTGTTCATCAAATGCATGAACGTTGCTGGGGCATTGGTCAGCCCAAAAGACATCACTTAAAATGCATAATGGCCATATCGGGCCCTGAAAGTTGTCTTAAGAATATCCGAATCCCGAATCTTCAGCTGGTGATACCCTGACCTCAAATCAATCTTTGAGAACACCCTCGCCCCCTGAAGCTGGTCAAATAGATCATCAATACATGGTAAAGGATACTTGTTCTTGACTGTGACCTTGTTCAACTACTTGTAGTCAATGCACATCCTCATAGAACCATCTTTCTTCTTTACAAATAGAACCGGCGCACCCCAAAGTGACACGCTAGGCCGAATAAACCCCTTATCAAGGAGTTCCTGAAGCTGTTCTTTCAACTCCTTCAACTTTGCCGGTACCATAAGATATGGTGGGATAGAAATGGGCCGAGTGCCCGGCACCAAATCAATACCAAAGTCAATATCCCTATCATGCGGCATGCCCGGAAGGTCTGCACGAAACATATCCGGAAAGTCACGTACCACCGGAATAGAATCAATGGTAGGAGTCTCTGCACTAACATCCCTCACAAATGCCAAATAGGATAGACAACCCTTCTCAACCATCCGCTGAGCCTTCAAATATGAGATCACCCTACTAGGCACATAGTCTATAGAACCGCTCCACTCAACCCTCGGAATATCCGGCATCGCCAACGTCACCGTCTTAGCGTGACAATCTAGAACGGCACGGCATGGAGATAACCAATCTATACCCAATATCACATCGAAGAAAATAATACTAAGCAGCAAAAGGTCTGCTCGGGTCTCCAAACCCCCAATAGACACCACACATGACCGATATACGCGATCCATAACAATAATATCGCCTAAAGGAGTAGATACATGAACAGATAACACTAAAGACTCACGGGGCATGTCTAGAAAATGAGTGAAATACGAGGACACATATGAATAAGTGGAACCAGGGTCAAATAATACAGAGGCATCTCTGTGACAAACTAAGATAACCTGTAATCACAGCATCTGAAGCAATAGCATCTGGTCTGGCAAGGAGGGCATAGAAACAGGCCTGGCCACCCCGTGATGTGCCTCCCCCTCTCGGGCGACCCCTAGCTGACTGAGCTCCACCCCTAGCTGATTGGGCGGGTGGTGTAGGAACTGATGCTGATGACATAGACTGGCTCCTCTACGGAGTGGGACCTCCAACTAGATGGGGACACTCTCTCCTCATGTGACCAAACTCCACACACTCATTGCAACACCCCGGTGCTGGTGCTGGGGACTTAAGGGAGCCCCGATGACAGGGATAACTAGCAGAAGGACCCGACATAGACGAACCCTGAACCAATGGAGCACGAGAAGAACTCTGCGCTGGAAGGGCACCAAGAGATGAACGGCCCTGCTGATAACTGTGAGAACCATGGCCAGATGATGCTTTGTGGTGAACTGGATGAGCCGTCTGAGCATGTCTGAATGGACGGCCTCTACTGTGCTGGAACTGACCCCCAGAAGGAGTACCACTAAATCCACCTTGTTCACGAGGCCTCTTGGCCTCCCTCTTAAACCTTTCCTGACCACGAACCATCTCAATCTGCCGAGAAATGTCGACAACCTCATCAAAACTAGCACCAGATACTCTCTCTCTGGTCATAAGCATTCGAAGCTGATAAGTGAGGCCATCTATAAACCTCCTGATCCTCTCCCTGTCTGTGGGAAACAACCAGATAGCATGATGAGCCAACTCCGAGAATTGCATCTCATACTGCGTCACAGACATATCACCCTGATGAAGCTGCTCCAACTATCTGCATAGCTCCTCTCTGCGGGACTGAGGTACGAACTTCTCCATAAAGATAATGGAGAACTGCTTCCAAGTAAGGGGTGCTGCGCCAACCGGTCTACGCCTCACGTAAGCCTCCCACCAACTGAATGCAGCCCCAGAGAACTAAAAGGTAGTGAAGGAGACCTCACTAGTCTCCAGAATACCAGTTGTACGAAGTATCCTCTGACACCTGTCCAAGAAACCCTATGCATCCTCTCCCTCTACACCACTGAAAAATGGAGGTTGGAGTCTCCCAAACCTCTCCAATCTACATTGCTCATCCTCAGGCATAGCAGGAACCACATAGTCCTAAGCAGCTACTACCGACTGAGCTGGTGGTGCCCCCGGTGTCTGAAATCCCTGTACCACCTGCTCTGGTGTGCGAGCAGCGAGAGTCTGAGCACCTCCCCAGACCTGAGAAGTGGCTGCTGCGGCCGGAACACAGACCGCCAGAGCAAGGTCAGTGCATATGGTCAGAATATGAGATAAGGCCTCCTGAAGGCCTGGAATCACAATAGGCACAGGTGGTGCCTGAGCTGGTGCATCAACAGCTGGAATCTTGTCCTGATCTGGGGCAACTGGTGGATCTGCAGGTACTTTCCCGGCTATTGTGCGGGCTGCACCTCTGCCCCTACCACGGCCTTTACCGTGGCCTCGGCCTCTCGCGGCCCTGGCTGGTGGTACTAGTGGCTGGCCCTCCTGTCCGGTAGTACAATTCCTCACCATCTGTTAGAGAATGAAACAACAAAAGTTTAGTTACTAGAATCAACAGATTCGCACGACAAGATTTCAAGAATGTGGAGTTTTCTAAGGTTTCTACGGCCTCTCGAAGATAAGTACAGACGTCTCCGTACCGATCTGCAAGACTCTACTAAACCCGCTCATGACTCATGATACCTATGTAACCTAGGCTCTGATACCAACTTGTCACGACCCAAAACCTAACCTGTCGTGATAGCACCTATCATCGTACTAGGCAAGCCGACCTTTCCAAAACACTTTCAAAATTTAACAGAAATGAATTAAGACATTTAAAATAACCGGAGTTTCTCATAAATACGGGGTAAAACCCAAATAAAACATAAGTGCGGAAAAATAGCCAGACATCGGGGTGTCACTAAGTCATGAGCAACTAGACTCTCAATCTAAAAGACAGTGTCTATAATAGTCTACATCTAGATATCAATACAGAGAAGGAAAGATAATAAGAAAGGAGCACTAGGTTTGCGAACGCAACTCAATACAGGGAGTAACGTGAGTACTTCCAACTCAGTAAGTAACAGAATTAAATAAGGAACTGAGAAGCAGTGACGAGCTATACAAATGCAGTTCATTTCAGTAATTTCAGCAAGAAAAATAGGCATGCTTTCAATCTGGTGTTTTAAATCAAAACATTTTGAGCTTAGGTACAACAATATAAGCCCTCCAGAAAATTTCACAACAACAACAATTAGTAACGAAGTGCAACAACAAATAAGAGCAAGTACAGCCTCACAGGGCTACTGTCACTTATCTATCTCAACAGCTCAGTCACTCAGCTCTCAGCCTCAATACTCACAATCAAAGGTACTTGCGCTCACTAGGTGTACAGACTCCGGAGGGGCTCCTACAGCCCAAGCGCTATATTGTTGCGGCGTGCAGCCTGACCCAATACTGCTACGGCATGTAGCCCGATCCATATATTATTGCGGTGTGTAGCCCGATCTGATATATTGCCTGAAGGCTTGTTGAGGCGTGCAACCCGATCCAATATTTCTACGGCGTGTAGCCCGATCCAAAATATCTCACATAGAGCTGACTGAAGACCAAAGCAATCTCCTTTCTAGTCTAGTCCAGGCTTCTAGCCATGAAAATGAGTCCTTAAATTCCCCATGGATTCGGGTAATTTAACCAATATTGAGTTAAGAACAATTACCCCGTTATTTTCTATGAAAATCTCCCAAACATCACCCCAATCCGAGCTCCAAATTGGTAAAAATGGAAAATGGGACGAAGTCCCATTTTCAGAACTTACACTCTCTATCCAGTGATTTCTTCTACGCGATCGCGGACTTGTCCACGCGATCGCGATGTACAATTCTCCCACTGCCAAAATTAACCCTACATGATCGCATTGCACAAGATTCCAACTCTACGCGATAACATCCCTCTTCACACGATCGCATAGAGCAAACACGTGGCCCAGCTTCCTCTCAAGTTTCCCCTATGCGATCGCAAACAATGCCACGCGATCGCGATGCACAGACTGGCCCAACCTATGCGATCGCGATTGACCTCATGCGATCGCGAAGAACAAAATCAACACTGCCTCAACTAAGCCTACGCGATCGCAAACTATCTCACGCGATCGCGTGGAACAAAGTCACCTCTGCCCAAAATACACTCTGCGATCGCAGACGAACTTACATGGTCGCGTATAAGGAAATCAGAAGAAAAATACCAGTAGCTATCAGCAATCTCCCAAAGGCCAAAAATGACCCGTTAGCCATTCGAAACTCACCCGAGCCCCTCGGGACCTCAACCAAATATACCAACAAGTCCTAAAATATCATACGAACTTAGTCAAAACCTCAAATCTCATCAAGCAACGCGAAAACCACGAATCATACTCCAATTCAAGCTTAATGAAACTTAAAATTTTCAACTTCTACATTCGGTGCCGAAACCTATCAAATCAAGTTCGATTAACCTCAAATTTTGCACACAAGTCAAAAATAACATAACAGAGCTATGAAAATTTTTGGGACTGGATTCCGACCCCGATATCAAAAAGTCAACTCCTCGGTCAAACTTCCAAACTTAAATTCTTGTTTTAGCCATTTCAAGCCTAATTTAACTACGTACTTCCAAAAAGAAATGCGAACATGCTCCTAAGTCCAAAATCACCATATGGAGCTATTAGAACCGTCAAATCCCGATTTCGGGGTCATTTTTGCAAAATGTTGACCGAAGTCGAACTTAGCATTTTAAGGCCAACTTAAGGAACCAAGTGTTCCGATTTTAACTCGCACACTTCCAAATCCCGAACCAACCATCCCCGCAAATCATAAATTAATGAAAGCACATACAAAAAAATTTATTTAGGGAAACGGGGTTCTAAAAGTCAAAATGACCGGTTGGGTTATTACATTCATACAATCCAAAAATGGGAATAGTCGATCACATGCGTGCAAGGTAACTCCAATACCAATATTATCAAATAAAATTGAGATGATACAAAATGTAAATAGAACTTAAACCTTTTGTTGTTTAAACCTGCGAATACTATAAAAATAACCAATATATTTTCATATATTCCTATTTTACAAAAAACAAGTGTTCGGTGTGGATGACTGCATTTAAAAAAATAGCTTTCTTATCTATTAAAAAACCTTAACAACCTTTGAAATTATAATATTTGTGGTTTCTTGATATATCCATGTCACAATAATAAGTCCTATAAACTACTTCGTTATCGGTCAGGTTACTAGGGGCTTACAGAATATAAGTTTGGATCTAAATTATTTTTAACTGATGCTGGAATACTTTTTTTGGTAAAGAAGAATTAACCTAAATAGTCGCTCATCCTCAATTACTTAAACAAAAAATAGCTGGCGGAAGTATATTATATGTATAATCTATGTATAATATGTGTCGAATCATGTATAATCTATCTATAATCCATGTATACTAACTAGAAAAAATAAACAGTAAATCTAACGATTATTTGTGTAAAGATACCAATTAATATGGAAAGTGCGTACTTGCGGGAAAATTTGGAAAGAACATGTAGGTTATGCTTATCTAATTATTTTTTTAGTTTCTTCGAATTATCTATCTCCGTTTTTGTAATATTCTTATTAGAATCATTGAAAGTTATACGTCATCTTAATAAGATGACAATGTAAGATTTATACTCCTATCAAATTGAAAAGCGACATTAAATTTGAAGAATCGCCCTTCTATATATCAGATAGAAAGTTAGATATTTTACGCTAGAACTCTTTTTTATTGGGGGGGTGGGGGTGGGAGGGAGGGGGGCACATGGAGGAGAGTTAGACCTAAAACGGCCTTGTTTCCATGGAAAATATAACAAGGGATTAGATAATTATAATGCAAAATGAACCAATAGTTGTAACATATGTATTACAATGTAATATACAGTTAATTCTAAAAAAGATAGATTATTTCACGTACAAATTAAATCAATCACATCTTGCAGCCGCTATATAAGTATATATATCTTGTGATGACCCAAAATGTCATCTTTAAATTTAATAATTAATTATGTATTCTAAGACCTCGAAAGGTACTATTTATCATTCCTCGACTTGCGTGCATAGTCCGTAAAATTTTCTGGAAAGTTTTTATGTGAAAAATAGATTAAAATGTGGATTAGAGCTTTAAAACTCAATTGAGTTGACTTTGGTCAACATCTTGAGCAAACAGACTTGGATCAGTATTTTGTCAGTTCTGGTAGGTCCGTATCGTGATTTGGGACTTGGGCGTATGCCCGAAATTAAATTCCGAGGTACCTAGCCCGAGTTATGGAATTTTGATGATTCCAACAGCTCCGTATGGTGATTTTGGACTTAGGAGCGTGTTTGGAATTTTATTTGGAAGTCCGTAGTTAAATTAAGCTTGAAATGGCTAAAAACAAGAATTTAAGTTTGGAAGTTTGACCGAGGAGTTGACTTTTTTATATCGGGGTCAGAATCCAGTTCTTAAAATTTTTACAGCTCTGTTATGTCATTTATGACTTATGTGCAAAATTTGAGGTCAATCGAACTTGATTTGATAGGTTCCGGCATCGAATGCAGAAGTTGAAAATTCTTAGTTTCATTAAGCTTGAATTGGGGTATGATTCGTGGTTTTAGTGTTGTTTGACGTGATTTAGAGGTTCGACTAAGTTCGTATGATGTTTTAGGACTTGTTGGTATATTTGGTTGAGGTCCCGAGGGCCTCGGATGAGTTTCGGACGGTTAACGGATCAAAAATATATCATTGTTTTCACCATTTAATTAGTGTTTTGAGATTGAAATTTGGAAAATTTTAGAAATCTCATAGAAACGAATTTTCGAGATTTCTGTATCGATTCGGAGTCGGATTTGAGTTAAACTGGTATGGTTGGACTCGTAATTGAATGGTTTGTCGGATTTCATAAATTTCGACAGATTCCGAGACGTGGGACCCAAGGACAAATTTTTTATTAATTTCGGGGTTTTTATTAAAAATGTAGTATTTTCTTATAAAATTGATTCCTATAAATTTTTAGTGATTGTATCGAATTATTTTGGCTAGATTCGAGCTAGACAGAGTTAGATAATCGTGAAAAAGGCCTTTTAGTGGATTAAATTGGAGCAAGACGAGGTAAGTCTCTTGTCTAATCTTGTGTGGGGGAAATTACCTCATAGGTGATTAAAATTAAATAATTATTGCTAATTGTGGGGGCTACGTACGCACGAGGTGATGAGAGTCCGTGCGTAGCTACTATTAATGCTAAAGTTCGGGTAGTTTAGAACTCAAAGCATGAATTACTTGTGTAAATTATATTCTTTGTTTAATTAATATTATTTGATAATACATATATTGTGAATTGTTAGATAAGAATATTAAAGGATGAAAATCTCATATACTTGATTTTTTGCTTAAATTAATTAATTGGTAAGAGAAATTGTTCTTCCTCCCGAATTTATCTTATAATAAATATACTCTCCTTCCGTAGGTACATAAGAAAATGCCCTCCTTTCTGGTGGAGCAGGCCGAATACTTCGGCAGAATAGATGCATCTATGGATCGCGCCGCACGTCCCTCGACAGTGTACACGACACTCTGGATCGGGTCGTACGTCCTCGGCAGAAATTATACTTAATAATAATAATCACACGATACCTTAGTAGTTTATTTAAGCTTGCAAACCTAATTGATAAAAATTGAGAATCCTTGGAATTTAATGAATTATTATGCCTGCTTGTTAAGGAATTAATTGTTATTCCTATAAATGAGATTTAATTAATATATTGAGAATCGTTGCAATTGAAGGAATTTGATTATTTCTGATGGTTAAATGATTTATTGTAAATTCTGTGAATCATGCTGATTTAAATATTTTAATCGTATTTCCATTATTTTTATTGGCCCATAGTGAGTGTCAAAGTCGGCCATCTCGTCTCTACCACTTTGAAATTAGGCTTGATACTTACTGGGTACACGTTGTTTACGTACTCATACTACACTTGCTGTACTTTTTGTGCAGGACCTGAGGCAAGTACTAGTGGGGGGGACCTATCGTCTTACACCCACGGTATCCAGGAAAATAGTGGTGAGCTGCCTTTCTGAGCCGTTCTGCAGCTACTAGTGTCTCTCCTTGTATCTTTTTATTCTGTCTATTTTATTTCAGACATTATTGAGGTTTTGTATAATCTACTAGATACTCATACACTTATGACACCAGGTCTTGGCACACACATATTGGTAGAATTTGGTATTTTATTATTTTCTTGGATTAAAAGTTTAATCAATATATGCTTAATTTATTAATTGGCTTGCCTAGCTGTAGTGCTGGGCGCCATCACGACTTATAGGTGAAATTGGGTCATGACAACAAGGTATCAGAGCACTAGGTTCATTTAGGTCTCACAAGTTATGAGCAGGCCTAATAGAGTCTTGCGGATCGGTACGGAGACGTCTATACTTATCTTCGAGAGGCTATAGGATGTTAGGAAATTACCTCTCTTCATATTCCATCGTGCAGTTAATGTAGTACTAAATATCCATCTCTTATTCTCTCACATATGGTGAGAACGCGCTCGTATGAAGTTCCAGACCAGGGAAGAGCTACTCCCCCAGTTGCTAGAGGACGAGGCAGAGGCCGAAGCCGAGGGAGGGCTCCAGCCCATGGTAGAGGGTGAGGACATCCCTAGACTATTCCAGTTATGCCACCAGTGGGTCCAGCAGAGAATCCCATTATTGAGAAACAGGGTGAGGTTCCTGTTGTTGAGCCAGGTCCGATGGATTTCACATTTGCACCAGGATTTTCAGGATGTCATGGGGTCGTATGCTGCGGTTCATGGATAATATGACTCAGGCCAGTTTATTTCCGGCAGACCTAGCCACAACTTAGGCGGGCGGGGGAGCACAGACCCCTACCGCGCAGTCTTATGGACAGGCAACTGCTGTATATCAGACCTAGGGTGCACTACCCGTGGGTGGAGCCCAGCCAGTGGCAGCAGCTACACTTGAGCCCAGGCTAGCTGTAGCCACCGATCCTCAGAAACTATTGGACAAATGGACTAGACTACATCGTCCTGTCTTTGGGGGTGAGCGACATGAGGATCCACAGGACTTCATTGATCGTTGCAGGGACAAAACTGCACAACATGAGGATATTGGAATCCCATGGGGTTGATTTCGCTACTTTTCAGCTAGAGGGCAGAGCCCGTAGATGGTGGCAGTCTTATGCTCTTGGCAGACCAGCAGATTATCCTCCTATGAGTTGGGACAGGTTCACCCTTATCTTCCTGGACAGGTATATTCCACCCTCCCAGAGGGAAGAGTTGCAGTTTCAGTTTGAATAGCTCCAGCAGGGTCAGATGTCAGTGACTGATTATGAGGCGAGGTTTTCTGAATTATCTCGCCATGCACTTATGATACTCCCTACTGAGGCAAAGAGAGTGCGGAGGTTTGTAGACGGTTTACATACTAGTATTCAAGACACTATGGCTCGAGAGGTTGAGATGCGTACTTCTTATGAGTGAGTTGTGGAGATAGACCGGAGGATTAAGGGTTTGCGTCAGCAGAGCCAAGAGTAGTTTATGAGAGATAAGCAGTTCAGGTACTCTGGAGAGTTCAGAGGTGCTCCATCTGAGGGCAGAGGTCAATTCGTGAGGGGGCAGTCCAGTAGACCCCCATATCCAGCACCACCACCCTTCGAGGTGCTCCAGTGCGACCTTATCTCAGTGCTATATCAGAGGGTCCTCCCAGTGGGTATTCAGTTCCCCAGAGCTAGACACTTAGTTAGTAACCCATCGTACCGAATAGTTGTTACGAGTGCGGGGATCCCAATCACATGCGAAGGTTTTGCCCCAGGCTTTAGGGTAGACCAGTACAGCAGGGTCAGCAGCCTATGTTTACCGAACCTGGTGCTCCACCAGTAGTCCGAACCCCAGGAGGTGGAGGACAGGTGGGTAGGGGTCGTCCTAGAGGTGGAGGTTAGCCTGGCGGAGGCCAGATATAGAGGCCTCAGATGCTGTGATTACAAGTATTATTTATGTTTGCGGCAAAGATGCCTCAGTATTATTTGATATAGGATCCACGTATTCATATGTGTCATATCTATTTGCTCCATTCTTGGTTGTTTCTTGTGAGTCCTTGAGTACTCCTGTTTATGTGTCCACTCTTATAGGCGATTCTATTATTGTGAACCAGATCTACCGGTCTTGTATTATTATATTATGTGGTTATAAAACTAGAGCAGATCTCTTATTGCTCGAGATGATCGATTTTGAAATTATTCTGGGTATGGACTGGTTATCTCCATATCATGATATTCTAGATTGTCATGCCAAAATTGTTACCTTGGCTATTCCATCTTTGCCTAGGCTGGAGTGGAAGGGTTCGTCGGTTAGTTCATTTAATCGGGTTATTTCTTTTATAAAGGCTCAACACATGGTTGAGAAGGGTTGTTTGGCTTATCTAGCCTATGTTCGGGATACTACTGTAGAGACTCCGGCTATTGATTCAGTGCCAGTAGTTCGGGAGTTCTCCGATGTATTTCCTTCAGAACTTTCAGGTATGCCACCTGATCGTGATATTGATTTTTATATTGACTTGGCTCCAGATACTCAGCCCATATCTATTCCACTGTATCGGATGGCTCCGAAAGAATTGAAAGAGTTGAAAGAACAACTTGAATAGTTACTAGCCAAAGGGTTCGTCAGACCGAGTGTGTCGCCTTGGGGTGCACCAGTATTATTTTTGAAAAAGAAGGATGGAACAATGCGGATGTGTATTGATTATCGCCAATTGAACAAAGTCACTATTAAGAACAAGTACCCGTTGCCACGTATTGATGATCTATTTGACCAGTTGCATGGTTCTAGGGTATTCTCTAAGATCAACTTGAGGTCGGGGTACCATCAGTTTAAGATTCGGGATTCAGATGTTCTGAAAACTGCTTTTCGGACTAGATATGGTCATTATGAGTTTCTGGTGATGTCCTTCGGTTTAACTAATGCCCCGACAGCATTTATGGATCTGATGAACATAGTATTCAGGACATATATTGATTCGTTTGTCATTGTCTTCATTGATGACATATTGATCTACTCGCGCAGTAAGGAGGAACATGAGCAGCATATGAGAGTAGTGCTTCAGACATTGCGGTAACAAAAGCTATATGCTCAGTTCTCTAAATGTGAGTTTTGGCTAGAGTCTGTAGCAATTTCGGGACATATTGTATCGGGCGAATGTATTGAAGTTGATCCCAAAAAGATTGAGGCAGTTCAGAATTGGCATTGTCTCACTTCGGCGATTGAGATCAGGAGTTTTCTGGGTTTAGCAGGTTATTATCGTCGATTCGTGGAAGGTTTTTGATCTATTGCAACACCTTTGACCAAATTAACCCAGAAGGGTGTTCAATTCCGATGGTCCGATGATTGTGAGTCAAGCTTTCAGAAACTTAAGACAACATTGACTACAACACCCGTGTTAGTGTTACCTTTTGGTTCGGGAATATATACAGTGTATTGCAATGCTTCACGCGTTAGCTTGGGTTGTGTATTGATGCAGGAAGGGCGAGTTATTGCATATGCTTCACGTCAGTTGAAGCCCCACGAGAAAAATTATCCGGTACATAATTTGGAGTTAGCTGCGATTGTTCACGCTCTTAAAATTTTGAGGCATTATCTTTATGGGGTGTCTTGTGAAGTTTACACTGATCATCATAGTTTGCAGCATTTGTTCAAGCAGAGGGACCTAAATTTGAGGCAGCGCAGATGGCTGGAGTTACTAAAAGATTATGATATTACTATCCTGTATCAAGCAGGCAAAGCAAATGTGGTTGCAGATGCCTTGAGCAGAAAGGCAGAGAGTATGGGTAGTTTGGCTTTCATTTCAGTAAAGGAAAGGCCATTAGCCTCAGATATTCAGTCCTTGTCTAACAGACTTGTGAGGCTGGATATTTCAAAGCCCAGCCGAGTTCTTGCATGTGTTGTGGCTCAATCTTCACTATTTGAGCAAATCAAGGCTTGCCAGTATGATGACCCACACTTGATGGTTCTTTGTGAAACGGTACTACGAGGTGGTGCCAAGGAAGTTACTATTGGTGCGAATGGTGTTCTGCGACTCCAGGGTCGTCTATGTGTTCCTAATGTGGATGGACTGAGGAAAAAGATCCTAGAGGAGGCACACAGTTCTCGAAATTCTATTCATCTAGGTGCTACTAAGATGTAACGTGACTTGAGGCAGTATTATTGGTGGCGACAAATGAAAAAGGACATAGTTGAGTATGTATCTAGGTGTCTAAATTACCAGCAAGTTAAATATGAGCACCAGAGGCCAGGTGGCTTACTTCAGCAGATGACTATACCAGAGTGGAAATGGGAACGAATTACTATGGACTTTGTAGTTAGGTTGCCACGGACCATGAGGAACTTTGATGCAGTTTGGGTGATTGTTGACAGGTTGACCAAGTCGGCACATTTTATTCCTGTTGTGACTATGTATACTTCAGAGAGGTTGGCCCAGATTTATATTCAGGAGATAGTTTGGTTGCACGGTGTGCCAATTTCCATCATATCAGATAGAGGCCCTCAGTTTACTTCACATTTCTGGAGAGCAGTACAAAGTGAGTTGGGGACCCGTGTAGAGCTCAACACAGCCTTTCATCCGCAAACCGACAGGCTATCAGAGCGGACAGTCCAAATTTTGGAGGATATGCTCAAGGCATGTGTGATTGACTCTGGAGGTCATTGGGATCGTTTCCCGCCTTTGGCCGAGTTTGCTTATAATAACAGTTACCAATCCAGCATCGAGATGGCTCCATTTGAGGCTGTATATGGCCGTCGATGCCGTTCACCTATAGGATGGTTTGAGCTCGGTGAGGCTAAGTTATATGGTGCTGATTTGGTAAGGGATGCCTTGGAAAAGGTAAAGTTGATTTAGGAGCGAGTTCGTATAGCACAGTCCAGACAGAAGAGTTACACGGATCCGAAAGCTCGTGATATATCATTTATGGTAGGTGAAAAAGTTCTCTTGAAGGTTTCGCCGATGAAGGAAATTATGAGATTCGGGAAGAAGGGCAAGTTGAGCCCAAGGTTTATAGGCCCATTTAAGTTGTTGAGACGAGCTGGGGAGGTTGCTTATGAGCTTGCATTGCCTCCCAGCCTATCGGGAGTTCATCCGATTTTCCATGTATTTATGCTACGGAAGTATCATGTCGACCTATCACATGTGTTAGACTTCAGCACAGTTCAGCTAGATAATAGCTTGGGTTATGAAGAGGAGCCAGTTGCCATTATTGATAAACAGGTTCGCCAGTTGAGGTCCAAGAGGATTTCTGCGGTGAAAGTCCAGTGGAGGGGCCAACCAGTCGAGAAAGCGACTTGGGAGGCCGAAGAAAAAAATATCCACACTTATTCAACACTTCAGGTATAATTCTAAACCCGTCCGAGGACGAACGTTTGTTTAAGAGGTGGAGAATGTGATGACCCAAAATGTCATCTTTAAATTTAATAATTAATTATGTGTTGTAAGACCTCGAAAAGTACTATTTGTCATTCCTCGACTTGCGTGTGCAGTCCGTAAAATTTTCTGGAAAGTTTTTATGTGAAAAATGGATTAAAATGTGGATTAGAGCTTTAAAACTCAATTGAGTTGACTTTGGTCAACATCTTGAGCAAACGGACTCGGATCAGTGTTTTGACAGTTCTAGTAGGTCCGTATCATGATTTGGGACTTGGGCGTATGCCCGGAATCAAATTTCGAGGTCCCTAGAGCGAGTTATGGAATTTTGCTGAAAAATTAAAATGTTTAAGTTCAAATAGTGACTGGATGTCTAATTATGTGAAAACGACACCGGAATAGAATTTTGATGATTCCAACAGCTCCGTATGGTGATTTTGTACTTAGGAGCGTGTTTGGAATTTTATTTGGAAGTCTGTAGTTAAATTAAGCTTGAAATGGCTAAAAACAAGCATTTAAGTTTGGAAGTTTGACCGAGGAGTTGACTTTTTTATATCGGGGTCAGAATCCAGTTCTGAAAATTTTCACAGCTCCGTTATGTCATTTATGACTTGTGTGCAAAATTTGAGGTCAATCGTACTTGATTTGATAGGTTCCGGCATCGAATGTAGAAGTTACAAATTCTTAGTTGCATTAAGCTTGAATTGGGGTATGATTCGTGGTTTGTATGATGTTTTAGGACTTGTTGGTATATTTGGTTGAGGTCCCGAGGGCCTCAGGTGAGTTTCGGATGGTTAACGGATCAAAAATTGGACTTAAACAGCTGCTGCAATTTTTTTTTTCTCTTTTGCTTGAAATTCTGGGCTGAGATCGAGCCCAAGATAGAGCCCAAGATCGAGCTCCCAAGATCGAACTTCCAAGATCGAGCTCCTTATCGAGCTCCCTGATCGGACTGGACAGATCTGTAAGTTATAAAAACAGAGTCATTCGACCCATTTGCCATTTTTTGACAAACTTGAGCTTGAGTAGAGGCGAATTTTGACACATTTTCAAGGAAAAATATTTTGGGTAAGTGATTCCAACTCGGATTTGGTCTATATACCCAAATATATCATTGTTTTCACCATTTAATTAGTGTTTTCAGATTGAAATTTGAAATTTTTTAGAAATCTCATAGAAACGAATTTTCGAGATTTCGGTATCGATTCGGAGTCGGATTTTAGTGAAACTGGTATGATTGGACTCGTAATTGAATGGGTTATTGGATTTCATAACTTTCGCCGGATTCCGAGACGTGGGCTCCACGGTCAAACTTTTTATTAATTTCGGAATTTTTATTAAAAATGTAGTATTTTCTTATAGAATTGATTCCTATAAATTTTTAGTGATTGTATTGAATTATTTTGGCTAGATTCGAGCCAGACAGAGTTAGATAATCGTGGAAAAGGCCTTTTAGTGGATTAAATTGGAACAAGACGAGGTAAGTCTCTTGTCTAATATCCTGAGGGGGAAATTACCTCATAGGTGATTAAAATTAAATAATTGTTGCTAATTGTGGGGGCTACGTATGCACGAGGTGACGAGAGTCCGTGCGTAGCTACTATTAATGCTAAAGTTCGGGTAGTTTAGAACTTAAAGCATGAATTACTTGTATAAATTGTATTCTTTGTTTAATTAATATTATTTGATATATATATATATATATATATATATATATATATATATATATATATATATATTGTGAATTGTAAGATAAGAATATTAAAGGATGAAAATCTCATATACTTGATTTTCTATTTAAATTAATTAATTGTTAAGAGATATTGTTCTTCCTATAATAAATATACTCTCCTTCCGGAGGTATATAAGAAAATGTCGTCCTTTCTTGTGGAGCAGGCCGAATGCCTCGGCAGGATAGATGCATCTATGGTCGCGCCGCACGTCCCTCGATAGTGTATACGACACTCTGGATCGGGCCGTACGTCCTCGGCAGAAATCGTACTTAATAATTATAATCACACGATACCTTAGTAGTTTATTTCAGCTTGCGAACCTAATTGATAAAAATTGAGAATCCTTGGAATTTAATGAATTATTATGCCTGCTTATTAAAGAATGAATTATTATTCCTGTAAATGAGATTTAATTAATATATTGGGAATCGTTGCAATTGAATGAATTTGATTATTTCCGCGGTTTAAATGATTTATTGTAAATTTTGTGAATCATGCTGATTTAAATATTTTAGTCCTATTTCCATTATTATTATTGGCCCATAGTGAGTGTCAAAGTCGGCCATCTCGTCTCTTCTACTTTAAGATTAGGCTTAATACTTACTGGGTGCACGTTGTGTACGTAGTCATACTACACTTGCTGCACTTTTTGTGCAGGACACGAGGCAAGTACTAGTGGGGGACCTATCGTCTTACACCCACGCTATCCAGGGGCATAGTGGTGAGTTGCCTTTCTAAGCCGTTCTGCAACTACTAGTGTCTCTCCTTGTATCTTTTTATTCTGTCTATTTTATTTCAGACAGTATTGAGGTTTTGTATAATCTACTAGATGCTCATACACTTGTGACACTAGGTCTTTGCACACACGCATTGGTAGAATTTGGTATTTTATTATTTTCTTGGATTAAAAGTTTAATTAATATGTGCTTAATTTATTAGTTGGCTTGCCTAGCTGTAGTGTTGGGCGCCATCACGACTTATAGGTGAAATTGGATCGTGACATATCTAGCACACAATATATAATATATGCAGGCACTCAGTGATTTTTTCTTCTACTATATATATATATATATATATATATATATATATATATATATATATATATATATCAGTTCTCACAAACTTCACAATTTTAACTAAGAGGTCTTTTCGTTACTTCTTTAGAAGAAATTATAGATATATACTACGAACTTAATAGTTAATATTTACCCATACGGAGCTATCACTAGCAGTGAGGATAAAATCTACATGTAATTGTATATGTATACATAATAAAATAACCTTAAATACTTAAAAGTTAAAACCACCATGTCTCTGTATGGTTGATTCTTGTTGGAATTTAAACTAGGGCGTTCTACCACTTTATGGTAAGTTAAAGAAATGAGTAACACCATTCAAAAATATAAAACTAATAAGGCACAAAAGGATGGAATAGTGGGACAAACATAAAACATACTGATAATATTATAAATAACTCCACCCTTACAACAACACACTGGGACGATGTCACGACCCAAAATCTCACCTGTCGTGATAATGCCCATCTCAATAAAACACCATATCTATTAATTTATAAAATATAATATTTAAATTCAGCGGAAGAAATCTCACAAATATAGATATAAACACTCCCAAAACCCGGTGTCACTGAGAACATGAGCATTTAATATGAATACAAAGTCTGACGGATAAAAAACGCTTTCTGACAGTATAGAACAATAAAATAACTTAGAGAAAGAGAGAGTCAAGGTCAGCGGATGCCAGGTAGCTATCTTGATAGTCTCCAACGGATTGCACTATGAGATCTGACAGTCGTCGTGTCCGAAAGCACCTGGATCTGTACAAGAGGTGCAGAGTGTAGTATGAGTACAACTAACTCAATAAGTAATAAGACTAACCTCTGAGCTGAAAATAGTGACGAGCTCCGCAGGTACAGTCCAGTACATAAATAATGGTACAGAAATGTAGGCATGCTTTCAAGTTCAACAGTTAAACTCAGTAGTAGCAAAGTAGATCAATCATGCATGATATGAGAAATGTGACATCTCAGTGGAAAGACCTCATGTACTGCTAGTCACTAATCATTCGGTCACTCGGTACTGTTTATGGCCAATCCAACCCAGGGATATTCCATTCCGTATATATATACACATTGACTAACAGTCAGTCACTCAATACCATATAAGACCAATCCAGCCTTGGGGTAATTTATCCCCAAATGTAAATGATACGGACAAGATCCATGTCCAGGGAAAAATCATCACAATATAAATAAGTAAGGCAAGTCCATGCCTTGGGAAGTCCATCCCAAACATATAATCATCTACGCTCACTGGGGGTGTGTACAGACTCCGGAGGAGTTCCTTTAGCCCATGAGTGATATAAAGCTGTTATGGCCTACTGCAGGCGGGAAGTCCCGATCCATATAATAATAAAGCCTATAAAGCCTGCTGCAGGCGGGCATCCCCGTTCCATATAGTAATAATATATATAAAGCCAATATGGCCTGCTGCAGGCGGGCAGCCCCGATCTCATAATTATACTCACGATGGATGAACATGACTGAGTATGAAATATACATTTTTAAAACATATAAATTCAACACAACACGACCCTGTGGGTCCCAAAATATCGGCACATAGCCCAATCATGATCTTTAATACGAGTCTCAACTCAATATTACTAACATGTGGAAAATGTTCAGATAATAACATGATTCTTTAATTTTTACAACTTCACAAAATTTGTTCAAGTCATAATTTCTATAGTGCATGTCCATACGCTCGTCAACTATCGTGTGAGTCACCTCCAAACAATTTAAATAACACCAAATCCGGGGATTCAAACCTTCAGAACCAAGTTTAGAAGTGACTCTCTTGTTTCTATGGCACTGTATAGTGGTCCTATTTTGTTGATATCCATGTTTTCAACATGTTATAAAGTAATTGAGTTGTCAATCATGCAAGATATCATATTTAGGCATTATGTTGATACTGTTTTGACCCATAGTCGTCGTTTCTTACTGTCAACTCACTGATTTCATTATTATTTCGTACTCAGTCATATTCATGCATTCATATCATATCTCAGTCATAGTTGTTATTTATTGATATATCATATCATTGTTGTCGGGCTAGTTTTATGTCATTGTGAGCCCGTGAGTGAGACTGCAGAGTGATGATAGAGTGAGGCCGAGGGCCTGAGTAAGATTGATATGTTGGGATCGGGCTGCACGCCACAGCATGTTATATTGCTATTTTGGGAACGGTTCGCACGCTGCAACATGTTATATTGATATTTTTAGATAGCGCGGCATGCCGCAGCAATATAGTGCTTGGGCTGAAAGGAGCCACTCTAGGAGTCTCCATACCCCAAGTGAGCGCAGTCGACTATAATCAGGGATCGGGCTGCACGCCGCAGCGGGTATTGTACAGCGTTTAGTGATTGAGTGTGCTGAGCATAGTGAGAGAGAATGCGAGACAGTGAGGTTGAGTACTCTGAGAGTGTGAGTACATGAGCTCATCATCGAGAGGCATTGCATATGACATGCGTACTTGTGATACATGCATAGAGGTGCATTTCCTTCTGCTACCCAGTTGTGGGGACATTTATGAATTTACCTGTATCTTGACATGTAGGCATAGAGACATACTTTCCTCATGCTATCTGAAAATGAGATATATTTCATATTATTAAAAGAAGTTTTGGGAAAAATCACAGTTGTCAAACTTACTCGTATTTTGGCTTTTTCGGTAAAAGATTTGGGTTTTCACTGAGATACTTGAAAAGAAATGCCTACTTTTTCTGGAAATGTGAATAAACTGAGACTTTTATATCTGAGATACTCTTTTATTACTTGTAATATGCTGTTATGTTGAGTTGTTGAATATTGGTGTTGGACCCGGCCTTCGTGTTAGCTCGTCACTACTTTCAACCTAAGGTTAGGTTTGATACTTATTGAGTACATGGGATCGGTTGTACTTATACTACATTTCTGCACCTTGCGTGCAGATGTTGGCTGCTGATATAGTACTCTATTTCGAAGGTTTCATACTTTTTTACATTTTGTGAGCTATGGATCTCGGATTGAGGCAATTCTTGGAGTAATTTTCTTCACAGGGATTGGGGTAAGTGTTCTCTACTCAGTTTTGGTTATATTTCATGAATCCACCTTCGTTTTTGGTAATTGGATTGTAAATTGTTAAGAGAAACTTGGGGGTTTTGGCCTAAAGTTTCATAACGTGAATTTTAAGTTCTGAACATCGAATTGGAGTCAGATTTGAGTGAAACTAGTATGGTTGGACTCGTAATTGAATGGGTTATTGGATTTTGTAAATTTTGTAGGGTTCTGAGGTGCGGGCCCGGGTTTGGCCTTTGGCCGATATTGAGATTTTGATTCAGGATTTGATCTTATTCGATCGGGATTGGTTCCTTTTGCATTGTTTGATGTACTTGAGTTGTTTTTGGTTAGTTTCGAGCCGTTCGGAAGTCTGAACACGCAAGATGGAATTATAGAGCATCGCTTGGCTTGCTCGGTTTTGGAATTGGCTTGTTCGAGGTAGGTAACTCTTCTAATCTTAGCGCTAAGGGTATGAAACCTCGTAATACGTGTTATGTGATTGGTATTGAGGTAACGCACATGCTAGGTTACGGGCGTGTGAGCGTGTACCATGTGAATTAGTACTTTATTGTTTCTATGGCACTGTATAGTGGTCCTATTTTATTGATATCTGTGTTTTCACCGTGTTATAAAGTAATTGAGTTGTCAATCGTGCAAGATATCTGGTTTAGGCATTCTGCTGATACTGTTTGGACCCATATTGGTCGTTTCTTGCTATTATCTCATTGATTTAATTGATATTTCGTACTCAGTCATATTCATGCATTCATATCATATCTCATCCTCAGTTGTTATTTATTAATACATCATATCAGTGTTGTCGTGCTAGTTTCATGGCATTGTGATCCCGTGAGTGAGACTGGAGAGTGATGACTGAGTGAGGCCGAGGGCCTGAGTGAGATTGATATTTTGGGATCGGGCTGCACACCGCAGCATGTTATATTGCTATTTTGAGATCGGGCTGCACGCCGTAGCGATATAGGGCTTGGGCTGAAAGGATCCCCTACAGGAGTCTGCACACCCTAGTGAGCGCAGTCAACTATAATCAGGGATCGGGCTGCATGCCGCAGCGAGTATTGTATAGCGCTGAGTGATTGAGTGTGCTGAGAATAGTGAGAGTGAATGAAAGACAATGAGGTTGAGTACTCTGAAAGTGTGAGTACATGATCTCATCAGCGAGATGCATTGCATTTGACATGAAAAGAGGTGCATTTCCTTCTGCTACCCAGTTGTGGGGACATATGATTTTACCTGTATCTTGACATGTAGGCATAGAGACGTACTTTCCTCATGCTATCTGAAAATGAGAAATCTTACTTATTATTGAAAGAAGTTTTGCGAAAAATTACAGTTTTCAAACTTACTCGTATTTTGGCTTTTTCGGTGAAAGATTTGGGTTTTCAGTGAGATACTTGAAAAGAAATGCCTACTTTTCTTAAAATGTGAACAAACTGAGCATTTTATTTCTGAGATACTCTTTTATTACTTGTACTATGCTGTTATGTTTTGTGGAATATTGGTGTTGAACCCGACTTTCGTGTTAGCTTGTCACTACTTTCAATCTAAGGTTAGGTTTGTTACTTATTGAGTACATGGGGTCGGTTGTACTCATACTACACTTTTGCACCTTGCGTGCAGATGTTGTCTGTTGATGTTGCAGTGTTCGATGGGAGCTAGATTGAAGATGTACCTGCAGTAGCTGCCTTATGTTTGTCGTAGCTTTAGATCTGTAAAACTCTGTTTATGTACTATTCAAACAGACTATGTATTTATTTTATTTTCGCTTTGTAAACTCTATTCTTATAAGCTCATGATTTGTACTATTAGTTCTTGGGGAATGTATTAGATTCAGATATTTTTTTACTTAATTACTTTATTAATTGTTATTTGAATTGGTTAGTGGTTAATTGGCTAACCTAGTGGGTTGGGTTAGGTGCCATCATGACTTGGAGGATCGCGTTCGCATAGTGTTGAGGTTGGCAGCTAGGAATTTGAGCGTTCTTCTATGCGATCGCGTAAGGTTAGTCGCATTTGCGAAGTTTTGGCAGCAGTGTTCATCGCGTTCGCGTGGGATGCATCGCGTTCGCATGGGTGCATCGCGAACGCGTACAGACTTTTGTGGCAGTGTGAGTTTTATTCATCATGAACACGATGGTTTTCCCACGATCATGAAAGAGGACGTGTGGGCAGTGTATATAGTACTTTATTTTGAAGATTTCAGACATTTTTACATTTTGGGAGTGATGGAGCTCGGATTAAGCCAATTCTTGGAGCAATTTTCATCACAAGGATTGGGGTAAGTGTTCTCTACTCGATTTTCGTTATATTTCATGAATCTACCTTCGTTTTTGGCAATTGACGGTGAATTTTAAAGAGGAAATTGGGGGTTTTGGCTTAAAGTTTCATAATGTGAATTTTTGAATTTTGAACATCGAATTGGAGTCGGATTTGAGTGAAACTAGTATGGTTGGACTCATAATTGAATGGGTTATTGGATTTTGTAAATCTTAATTTTCTTAATCTTAAAGTTTCATAATGGGTTGTTGGACTCATAATTTTCTTCTGCTACCCAATTGTGTGGACATTTATGATTTTACATGTATCTTGCCATGTAGGCATAAAGACGTACTTTCCTTATGCTATCTGAAAGTGAGACATCTTACTTATTACTGAAAGAAGTTTTGGGAAAAATTATAGTTTTCAAACTTACTCGTATTTTGGCTTTTTCCGTAAAAGATTTGGGTTTTCACAGAGATACTTGAAAAGAAATGCCTACTTTTCTGGAAATGTGAACAAATTGAGCCTTTTATTTCTGAGATACTCTTTTATTACTTGTACTATACTGTTATGCTGAGTTGTGGAATATTGGTGTTGGACCCGACCTTCGTGTTAGCTTGTCACTGCTTTCAACCTAAGGCTAGGTTTGTTATACTTATTGAGTACATGGGGTCGGTTGTACTCATACTACACTTCTGCACCTTGCGTGCAGATGTTACTGTGCTCGATGGGAGCTGGATTGAAGATCTACTTGCGTCCCGGTTGTAGCTGCCTCTTGTTTGTGGTAGCTTTAGATCTGTAAAACTCTGTTTATGTACTATTCAAACAGACTATGTATTTATTTCATTTTCGCTTTGTAAACTCTATTCTTAGAAGCTCATGATTTGTACTACCAGTTCTTGGGGAATGTATTAGATTCAGATATTTCTTTACTTAATTACTTTATTAATTGTTATTTGAATTGGTCACTGGTTATTTGGCTTACCTAGCGGGTTGGGTTAGGTTCCATCACGACTAGTCGGATTTTGGGTCGTGACAGGTGGTATTAGAGCTCTAGGTTTATAAGTTCTACAAGTCATGAGCAAGTATCTAGTAGAGTCTTGCGGATCGGTATGATAACGTCCATACTTATCTTTGAGAGGCTACATGACATTTAGGATATACTTCCCATATTCCTTTCCATATCGTGCGGTATTGATTCGGCTTGAAATGTAACTCGTTGAATTCCTTCCACGCGTTCGTATGTGCATGCGAGTGCTCGGTATCAGCTGTGCATTTGCCGACTGGTGATTTCATGGTTGAAGTACAAGATATGATTCTGACTTACTGATGATAGGCCAATCTAGAGGACTTGAGGCCAGGTTTTGATGGTGGCTTGAGCACGGAGATTTTGGTTATGTGAGCACGTGTTTTTTTGACTCACATGTCTGGTAATGTCCCTACGAGAGGAATTTGTGGCTCGATGAGTGGTGTAATGGCTATGTGGTGAGTATGATGGGACTGAAAGATGTGTTCGGTTTGTCCGAATGTGACGAGAAAAGTTTACTTGAGAGGTAGCAAGGACTATTGGGTGTTTAATCTCTATCTTGATTTGGAATATGGTCTCGAGTTGTGGGTCTGTTGAGGGATCTCTCATGTTGTTTAGTCGTGGGGTGAAGTAGATTCTCATATCTTATTGATGAGTTCAGAATTGAGAGGATTAAGTGATTGTGTAGTAGTCGTGACCGTGGAAGGGTATAGAGAGATGTCAGTTTAAGGCAGAGCAGGTGGGTTATCTCCTGCGAGGTGTCTTGAGGGTGTGTGGTCCTTATGATGTTTTGCATAGAGTTCTCTTTTACCAGTGAATGATATATGTTGCAATTTGAGTTTGGATTGCTTGTGGAAGTCAGCTTGACTATTACAAGGGTGAATGCGAGATTTGTAGACGATTTAAGGTATTATATAATTTGTGCTACATGAGCTTACGTAGGATTTAGATGAATGTAAGTGTGGGTTTCGGGCAGTAATAGAGTATGGGTATCGTGATGTTATCGAGTGTTTTGTTTTGTGTCTTTGAGCCAAGTGGGAGAGTCTGCTATCGACAAGTTGATTGCACGATTATGTGTTGTATTGGTTTCGGTTCTAGGTATACTGGTAAATTAGTTATGACTTGTAGAAATGGAGATTTAGGATGACTGGAGTAGGAGAATTTCTGGATACGGGTTGTATTACACTCTATGGGTATATGGGAATCATAAAATAATTGAGTGGTTTTTCGCAAAGGTTGTAGTGTACATGGAGTAGGAATTTTTTTGGTTGCTTAAGAGTGTGGGCTACTCCCTTGGGTGTTGGTGTACTAATGGGGCACATGTCGTTTGGTTGGTTTAATTGAGATTTCAGTATAGTGGATGACTTTCTAGAATGGTTCTAATGAATTCAAGATTTATATGTAGCGATTTGGAACACTGGTAGTTGCATTGGATTGTGTCGAGACTTGTGGCATTTTATATCATTGTGGTTTGTGCATTTCAGTGTCAAGGAGGTGAAGGAAACAATTTTAGGTTCACATAAGGTCTCTTTAGAGTGGGTGTCTCAGTGGTGGTGCCTTGGGGTGCTTAAGAGGGTATTCAGCGGCTTATGGGCCTTAGGGCGTTGTGGTTTTATACTAAGGTCTCTTGTGTGGCGAACTTTGGTTAAGGATCGTGGTGTTCCATCAAGGAGAAGTATCAATTTGAAGGCAATTTGGAAAAGACTTGGAGAAATAGGACAGCTTGGTAGTAGGTTGGATTAGTACGGTAATGGGTATGATCGGTTCTTTGGGTACTTATGATGTGGCTAGTCTCCACAGGTGTTTCATGGCAATGCTCTTGGATTTTGGCAACCTGCGTGGCTGGGTTGAGTTAGAGAGATTCGGTTCAGATAGCTTGGTTGTGTGGAAATGGGTTTCAAAGAGTTCTCAATGTCTTTTACCATGGTTCGAGGGGTATATTTCCTACCGGCATGAGGAATATGTTGCGTATTAGGATGTTCTCCGGGATGAGATCAAATGGAAGGTTTCTGACTGATCGAGTATATATTTTGCTTGTGACTTAGAGTTGATTATGAGATTCTTGTAGTCTTTGCAGGATTGCATGGTAGACACGGTGTATTGTATGGGATTGAAATTTGCATGTGCAAGGTCACCGTTAAGTTTTGAAGGGAATGATATAAATTCGTAAGCATCATGGACGGTTTTAGATGACTATGCAAATGATATTACTAATCGGCATGGCCTGATGAGAGTATACATTTTAGAATGGGAAAGGTGTTTTGATTTATGGGCACTTTATTGGTACTACGGCACTCTCCTGGTTGATCGACTGCTGATATTCAAATTTTGCTAGGTGGCACGGAAGAATTTTAGAAGTATTCCTCGTGGGATGATCGTGTATGAGAGATGTGTTAGACATTCGGGCGGTGGAGATGGAATCAGAAATGGTAATTCGTGTGTTCTATAGATTTGGAGACTGTGAGTTCTCAGGAGCAAACTGTTTCATAGTTGTGGACTGTGAAGTTGTGGCCAAAACTAGCCAGATGATAGTATGTGTTATGATTCGGTCATTTTGGTCTTTCAGAGGATTATTTATCTATTTGTGGGTGGCCGGAGTTGATTTGGGGGTCCATTGGTCGGCCCAATTAGGATGAGTATTCTACACCGAGCCGAATCGGTGGCTCCATACTGCTATTGTTGACGGATGTTCCATTTAGTTGTTGTTGAGCTTATTCGTGTTCTTGAATTTTCTACGAGTTACTTTTCTATGCTGCGAGGAGTTGTGATTCGTTGGTTTTAGGTACACATGGTGCAGTTCTATTGTGGTCTTATAGCGGAATTTAAGCGAGATGAGTAGTTGGGTATTGCATGATTGATTGCGTATTGGTTATGTCCTTTCGAGTTTTGGGTGGCATTGTGTCGCTGGCTTCTCCCTGGTTATGGTAATGCACTTTAAGTACTTGATGTCAGATTACGTGTGGTTATTGATTTTGAGCATGGTGGCTAAGGTACTTCATATGGACCAGTATTTGGATAGGGTCGCTCATTGCAGCAGAGTTATGTGGAAATATGATCATTTGTGTTAGAGTTGTGTGTTATGGTTCTATGGTGTATGATGGGTTTAAGCATTTGGTTGTGGTGGTACTTGTTAAGCTTGCAGGACGGTTCTCTCGTTTGTGTCATTTTTCCATGATTGAGTACATTTGGAATATTGCTATTTGGTGCACGGATTGCAGGGGTTGTGGCTGTAGATTGTATTGATGTGTCATGTCACTAGAGTGCTCATGTTGGATGAGAGAGGTCATTGGACCGAGGATGGATACTATCTGATTTGATTACAGCATGTTTGGAAGGATAATATCGAAAGTCGGCTTAGAATTGCCTATAGTTCTTGTTGAATGAGAGAGAGTTCCATGACTGGTTGATCTAATGAATGGTTATGATTTCTGCATGTTTCTTTTATCATCGACAGTGTACGAAGGTTTTAGAGCGAGGCTTTGTTTGATATGAGGTCTATTACCGGTATTGGGTTGTTTTGAGCAGCTACTGTGATTTGAAATTTTTGCTATTAGTATTTGAGTTATGTGGTACATCATGTGATTACATCTTGGGTAATAGATATGTCTTGATACAGCTTGTTTAGACTTATACAGTGTGTGGATGCGAGATTCTGATCTTATAGAAATTGTGGATGTTGGAAAAATTGGATTCTAAAGTTTATGGACTAGGTTGAATTAAAGAACTACAGTTGTGTTATGTTGTCGGGCCTATATCGGATAGGGTGATGTGAGATCACCCCCGGGTATGTGCATGGCAAGGTTATACGGCGATTTGATGGCTTTAAGAACAACTCTGGACACGTTCGAGGACGAACATATGTTTAAGTGGGGGAGGATGTAACGGCTCGACCGGTCATTTTGAGAATTTACACTTCGCTCGGTTGTTTAAGGGCACGAGTAGCTCCGTATGATGTATTATGACTTATGCGAATCGTCGGTTTTGGGTTTCAGGTTATTTGGAATTGATTTGAAAGAATGATTCTCAGTTAGAAGCTTTAAATTTGAAAGGGTTGACCAAGTTTGACTTTTTATCATTTGACCTTGGATTGAAATTTTGATGGTTCCATTAGCTCCGTTGGGTGATTTTGGACATGGGAGAGCATCCGGATTTTGATTTGGAGGTCCGTGGTTGAATTTGGCTCGAAATAACGAAAGTTGAAATTTTAAAAAGTTTGATCGGGAGTGGACTTTTTGATATCGGGGTCGGATTCGGATTCCGGAAGTTGGAGCATGTCTGTAATGTCGAATGTGACTTGTGTGCAAAATTTTAGGTCAATCGGACGTGATTTGGTAGGTTTCGGCATCAGTTGAGGAAGTTTGAAGTTACAAAGTTCATTGAATTTGAATTGAGATATGATTCATCGTTCCGATGTTGTTATGTGTGTTTTGAGGCCTCGAGTAGGTTAGTGTTATGTTATGGGACTTGTTTGGCTTGTTTGGACGGAGTCCCGAGGGGCTCGGGCGTGTTTTGAATTGATTTCAGATCATTTTTCTTCATTTTGGTACTGCTGTGTTCTGCTATTTTCTGGTGTCTCAGTTCTTCATCGCGTTCGCGTGGCAAGTGTCGCGAATGCATAGTATATTTTGATGGTAGCATCAATTGTTCTTCGCGATCGCGAAGTATGTATCACATTCGTGTAGAATTGGGGCAAGTCCTCTTCGCGTTCGCGTATGGAGGATCGCGTTCGAGTAGTGTTGAGGTTGGCAGCTCGGAATTTGAGCGTTCTTCTATGCGATCGCGTTAGGTTAGTCGCGTTCGTGAAGCTTTGGCAGCAGTGTTCATTGCGTTCACGTGGGGTGCATTGCGAACGCGTAGAAACTTTTGGGCAGTGTGAGTTTTATTCATCACAAACGCGATGGTTTTCCCTAGTGCGCGCAAGAGGACAGCTGGGCATTGTATATAGTACTCTATTTCGAAGGTTTCAGACATTTTTACATTTTGGGAGCTATGGAGCTCGGATTGAGGCGATTCTTGGAGCAATTTTCATCACAAGGATTTGGGTAAGTGTTCTCTACTCGGTTTTGGTTATATTTCATGAATCTACCTTCATTTTTGGTAATTGGATTGTGAATTTTAAAGAGGAAATTGGGGTTTTGGCCTAAAGTTTCATAATGTGAATTTTTGTGTTTTGAACATCGAACTGGAGTCGGATTTGAGTGAAACTAGTATGGTTAGACTCGTAATTTAATGGGTTGTTGGATTTTGTAAATTTTGTCGGGTTCCGAGGTGCGGGCCCGGGTTGGGCTTTTGGCCGATTTTGGGCTTTTGATTCAAGATTTGATCTTTTTCGATTATGATTGGTTCCTTTAGTATTGTTTGATGTACTTGAGTTGTTTTTGGTTAGTTTCGAGCCGTTCGAAGGTCGGAACACGCGGGATGGCATTTTGGAGCATCGTTTGGCTTGCTCGGTGTTAGAATTGGCTTGTTCGAGGTAAGTAACTCTTCTAATCCTAGTGCTGAGGTTATGAAATCCCGTAATACTTGTTATGTGATTGGTATTGATGTGACGCACATGCTAGGTGACGGCGTGTTGTCGTGCACCATGTGAATAAGGACTTTGTTGTTTCTATGGCACTATATAGTGGTCCTATTTTGTTGATATCAGTGTTTTCACAGTGTTATAAAGTAATTGAGTTGTCAATCATGCACGATATCATGTTTAGGCATTCTGCCGATACAGTTTGGACCCATAGTGGTCGTTTCTTACTGTCATCTCATTGATTGCATTGATATTTCGTACTCAGTCATATTCATGCATTCATATCATATCTCAGTCTCAATTATTATTTATTGATACATGATATCATTGTTGTCGGGATAGTTTCATGGCATTGTGAGCCCGTGAGTAAGACTGGAGAGTGATGACTGAGTGTGGCCGAGGGCCTGAGTGAGATTGATATTTTGGGATCAAGATGCACGCCGCAACATGTTATATTGATATTTTGGGATCGGGCTGCACGCCGTAGCATGTTATATTGATATTTTGGGATCGGGCTACAGGATGCAGCGATATAGCGCTTGGGTTGAAAGGAGTCCCTCCAGGAGTCTACACACCCTCAGTGAGCGCAGTCGACTATAATCAGGGATCGGGCTGCACGCCGCAGCGGGTATTGTACAACGCTGAGTGATTGAGTGTGCTGAGCATATTTAGAGATAATGCGAGACAGTGAGGTTAAGTACTATCAGAGTGTGAGTACATGAGCTCATCATCGAGACGCATTGGATTTGACATGCATACTTGTGATTCATGCATAGAGGTGCATTTACTTCTGCTACCGAGTTGTGGGGACATTTATGATTTTACATGTATCTTGACATATAGGCATAGAGACGTACTTTCCTCATGCTATCTAAAAATGAGACATCTTATTTATTATTGAATGAAGTTTTGAGAAAAATGACAGTTTTCAAACTTACTCGTATTTTGGCTTTTTCGGCAAAAGATTTGGGTTTTCACTGAGATACTTGAAAAGGAATGCCTACTTTTCTGGAAATGTGAACAAACTGAGCCTTTTATTTATGAGATACTCTTTTATTACTTGTACTATGCTATTATGTTGAGTTGTGGAATATTGGTGTTGGACCCGACCTTCGTGTTGGCTCGTCACTACTTTCAACCTAAGGTTAGGTTTGTTACTTATTGAGTGCATGGGGTCGGTTGTACTCATACTACACTTCTGCACCTTGCGTGCAGATGTTGCCTTCTGATATTGTTGTGTTCGATGGGAGCTGGATTGAAGATGTACCTGCGACCCGGCTATAGCTGCCTCTTGTTCGTGGTAGCTTTAGATCTATATAACTCTGTTTATGTACTATTCAAACAGACTATGTATTTATTTCATTTCCGGTTTATAAACTCTATTCTTAGAAGCTCATGATTTGTATTACCAGTTTTGGGGAATGTATTAGATTCAGATATTTCTTTACTTAATTGCTTTATTAATTGTTATTTTAATTGGTTAGTGGATAATTGGCTTACCTAGCGGGTTGGGTTAGGTGCCATCACGACTAGTCGGATTTTGGGGCGTGACATACATAATCCAATCAATGTAACACAACATGAAAGCAATACTAACAATGGCCTCATAAGCAATATATTACTAGAAAAGGAACGCCATTAACATCAACTATTCAGGTGATACGTAATTCATAACATGTAAGCTCTCAACATCTTCATACAACATAGAAATGAACGTTTAAATTAAAGATGACATTTTTGGGTCATCACACCCATACTCCAATATTACATATATATGACGCTCAAGTGAAGGGATTACCTCATGGTGGAAGAATCACATTTTTCCTTTTTTTGGTGTTCTTGAAGATTCAACCCATTTCCTATGGATTTGATCCATAATAATGTTAGTGTTAGCACTAAATGATTTTATATAATCATCCTTGTGCCAAAACAACTTACCTTGAAGTGTATCCATGGTGGAAGAGCTCCTCGTTCTCTTTTGAAATTAGTTCCAAGTTGAGAACTACTATTTTCTCTCTCTAAACCCCATGCTTCAGCCCCTTTAAAATGGCCCCTAAAGCTGCGTAGCCTTCCTGCGTAGGCTACGCACAAAGGCTATGCAGGGTGGACTTCTATCCCCTTCAGTTAGAAGCTGCTGGATTTGCATACGCAATGGTGCGTAGGCTACGCTGCTATGCTGCGTAGGCTACGCAAGACTCACGTAGCTGTTCTGTCACCCTATAGTAAATAGTTCACTTCTTGTAGGAATCTCCAAATGGCAAACGGTTTGAAGAATTATAAACTAGACACATATACCTTTCTATTGATAGGTTATACACCATATAACCTTTCATATTGTGAGAGATATGATCGTTTGTATTTAGGTCTTGTGCGAACATACTTGAAACTTTACCCCATCATATATATTCCAACTTGACTTAGCCTTGGGACTCTTCCTAAACCATAAACCATTCTTAATGCACCTCATACATATATTATCATGATCAATTTATATCATTCATATTATTAGTCTTGTTCATACCTGAATTAATATAATTAGTACCTTCCAATCTTCTTAATGGTCTTAAAACACTTCGAAATGTTTCGGGGTGCTACATTCTCCCCCACTTAAAAACATTCGTCCTCGAATGTTTTACAAGCCATTATTAGGCACTGTATTATCCTCATTTTCCCTTAACCATCATCTTTAATCATTCTTGACTTTATATCGATCTTAGATATTCTTCCAACATTTCAACTTCCTTAAGGCCCCAAAATTTGGCTAATACTCTAAATTCTTAAAATTTTCGGCAGAGTATCCCCTATAACTGAGACCATCCAAATAATTCAACCTGTCTAGAACAAGCCCCCACACGGGCACCAATTTCAACATAATTCAACAACCAAATATCTTTACATAATATGATGTCTAGGCCCCACACGGCCTCACATATATGCTCAATGTACAACAACAAACTAAGCCCCATGTGGCTGCGCATATACTAGAATTACATCAAACAACACTAAAACCATGAATCATACCCCAATTCAAGCTTAATGAAACTAAGAAATTCCAACTTCTTCATTCGATTCTGAAACCTATCAAATCAAGTCCGATTGACCTCAAATTTTGGACACAAGTCATAAATGACATAACGGACCTATTCAAATTTTCAGAATCGGATTCCGGCCCCGATATCAAAAGTCACTTCCCCCGTCAAACTTCCAACTTTAATTAATATTTTCGTCATTTCAAGCCTAATTTAGCTACATGCTTCCAAATAATTTTCCGAACACACTCCTAAGTCCAAAATCACCATACGGATCTATTGAAATCATCAAAACTCTATTCAGGTGTCGTTTACACATAAGTTGATATCTGGTCACTATTTTAACTTAAGCTTTAAACATTGGAACTAAGTGATCCAATTCATTCCAAAACCTCGTCGTACTCGAACCAATCACCCCGGCAAGTCAGATAACAACTGTAAAGCACAAATTGAGCAGTAATTGGGGGAACGGCGTGTGGTCGTGCACCATGTGAAAAGGGACTCTATTGTTTCTATGGCACTGTATAATGGTCCTATTTTTTGAATTCAGTGTTTTCACCGTGTTATAAAGTAATTGGGTTGTCAATCATGCAAGATACCATGTTTAGGCATTCTGCCGATACTGTTTGGACCCATAATGGTCGTTTCTTACTGTCATCACACTGATTGCATTGATATTTTGTACTAAGTCATATTCATGCATTCATATCATATCGCAGTCTTAATTATTATTTATTGATACATCATATTATTGTTGTCGAGCTAGTTTCATGGCATTGTGAGCCCGTGAGTGAGACTGGAGAGTGATGACTGAGCGAGGCCGAGGGCCTGAGTGAGATTGATATTTTGGGATCGAGCTACACGCCGCAACATGTTATATTGATATTTTGGGATCGGGCTTCACACCGCAGCATGTTATATTGATATTTTGGGTTCGGGCTGCACGCCGCAACGATATAATGCTTGGGATGAAAGGAGTCCCTCCATGAGTCTACACAACCTCAGTGAGCACAGTCGACTATAATCAGGGATCGGGCTGCACGCTGCAGCAGGTATTGTACAGCATTGAGTGATTGAGTATGCTGAGCATATATAGAGAGAATGCGAGACAGTGAGGTTGAGTACTCTGAGAGTGTGAGAATATGAGCTCATCATCGAGATGCATTGGATTTGACATGCGTACTTGTGATTCATGCATAGGGGTGCATTTACTTTTGCTACCGAGTTGTGGGGACATTTATGATTTTACCTGTATCTTGACATATAGGCATAGAGACGTACTTTCCTCATGCTATCTGAAAATGAGACATCTTACTTATTATTGAAAGAAGTTTTGGGAAAAATCACAGTTTTCAAACTTACTCGTATTTTGTCTTTTTCGGTAAAAGATTTAGGGTTTCACTGAGATACTTGAAAAGAAATGCCTACTTTTCTGGAAATGTGAACAAATTGAGCCTTTTATTTATGAGATACTCTTTTATTACTTGTACTATGCTATTATGTTGAGTTGTGGAATATTGGTGTTGGACCCGACCTTCGTGTTGGCTCGTCACTACTTTCAACCTAAGGTTAGGTTTGTTACTTATTGAGTGCATGGGGTCGGTTGTACTCATACTACACTTCTGCACCTTGCGTGCAGATGTTGCCTTCTGATATTGTTGTGTTCGATGGGAGCTGGATTGAAGATGTACCTGCGACCCGGCTATAGCTGCCTCTTGTTCGTGGTAGCTTTAGATCTATATAACTCTGTTTATATACTATTCAAACAGACTATGTATTTATTTCATTTTCGGTTTATAAACTCTATTCTTAGAAGCTCATGATTTGTATTACCAGTTTTTGGGGAATGTATTAGATTCAGATATTTCTTTACTTAATTGCTTTATTAATTGTTATTTTAATTGGTTAGTGGATAATTGGCTTACCTAGCGGGTTGGATTAGGTGCCATCACGACTAGTCGGATTTTGGGGCGTGACATACATAATCCAATCAATGTAACACAACATGAAAGCAATACTAACAATGGCCTCATAAGCAATATATTACTAGAAAAGGAACGCCATTAACATCAACTATTCAGGTGATACGTAATTCATAACAGGTAAGCTATCAACATCTTCATACAACATAGAAATGAACGTTTAAATCAAAGATGACATTTTTGGGTCATCACACCCATACTCCAATATTACATATATATGACGCTCAAGTGAAGGGATTACCTCATGGTGGAAGAATCACATTTTTCCTTTTTTTGGTGTTCTTGAAGATTAAACCCATTTCCTATGGATTTGATCCATAATAATGTTAGTGTTAGCACTAAATGATGTTATATAATCATCCTTGTGCCAAAACAACTTACCTTGAAGTGTATCCATGGTGGAAGAGCTCCTCGTTATCTTTTGAAATCAGTTCCAAGTTGAGAACTACTATTTTCTCTCTCTAAACCCCATGCTTCAGCCCCTTTAAAATGGCCCCTGAAGCTGCGTAGGCTACGCACAAAGGCTATGCAGGGTGGACTTCTATCCCCTTCAGTTAGAAGCTGCTGGATTTGCCTACGCAATGGTGCGTAGGCTACGCTGCTATGCTGCGTAGGCTACGCAAGACTCGCGTAGCTGTTCTGTCACCCTATAGTAAATAGTTCACTTCTTGTAGGAATCTCCAAATGGCAAACGGTTTGAAGAATTAGAAACTAGACACATATACCTTTCTATTGATAGGTTATACACCATATAACCTTTCATATTGTGAGAGATATGATCGTTTGTATTTAGGTCTTGTGCGAACATACTTGAAACTTTACCCTATCGTATATTTTCCAACTTGACTTAGCCTTGGGACTCTTCCTAAACCATAAACCATTCTGAATGCACCTCATACATATATTATCATGATCAATTTATATCATTCATATTATTAGTCTTGTTCATACCTGAATTAATATAATTAGTACCTTCCAATCTTCTTAATGGTCTTAAAACACTTCGAAATGTTTCGGGGTGCTACATTCTCCCCCAGTTAAAAACATTCGTCCTCGAATGTTTTACAAGCCATTATTAGGCACTGTATTATCCTCATTTTCCCTTAACCATCATCTTTAATCATTCTTGACTTTATATCGATCTTAGATATTCTTCCAACATTTCAACTTCCTTAAGGCCCCAAAATTTGGCTAATACTCTAAATTCTTAAAATTTTCGGCAGAGTATCCCCTATAACTGAGACCATCCAAATAATTCAACCTGTCTAGAACAAGCCCCCACACGGGCACCAATTTCAACATAATTCAACAACCAAATATCTTTACATAATATGATGTCTAGGCCCCGCACGACCTCACATATATGCTCAATGTACAACAACAAACTAAGCCCCATGTGGCTGCGCATATACTAGAATTACATCAAACAACACTAAAACCATGAATCATACCCCAATTCAAGCTTAATGAAACTAAGAAATTCCAACTTCTACATTCGATTCTGAAACATATCAAATCAAGTCCGATTGACCTCAAATTTTGGACACAATTCATAAATGACATAACGGACCTATTCAAATTTTCAGAATCGGATTCCGGACCCGATATCAAAAGTCACTACCCCCGTCAAACTTCCAACTTTAATTAATATTTTCGCCATTTCAAGCCTAATTTAGCTACATGCTTCTAAATAATTTTCCGAACACGCTCCTAAGTCCAAAATCACCATACGGAGCTATTGAAATCATCAAAACTCTATTCAGGTGTCGTTTACACATAAGTTGATATCTGGTCACTATTTTAACTTAAGCTTTAAACATTGGAACTAAGTGATCCAATTCATTCCAAAACCTCGTCGGACTCGAACCAATCACCCTGGCAAGTCAGATAATAACTGTAAAGTACAAATTGAGCAGTAATTGGGGGAACGGCGTGTGGTCGTGCACCATGTGAAAAGGGACTTTATTGTTTCTATGGCATTGTATAGTGGTCCTATTTTTTGAATTCAGTGTTTTCACCGTGTTATAAAGTAATTGGGTTGTCAATCATGCAAGATACCATGTTTAGGCATTCTGCCGATACTGTTTGGACCCATAATGGTCGTTTCTTACTGTCATCACACTGATTGCATTGATATTTTGTACTAAGTCATATTCATGCATTCATATCATATCGCAGTCTTAATTATTATTTATTGATACATCATATTATTGTTGTCGAGCTAGTTTCATGGCATTGTGAGCCCGTGAGTGAGACTGGAGAGTGATGACTGAGCGAGGCCGAGGGCTGAGTGAGATTGATATTTTGGGATCGAGCTACACGCCGCAACATGTTATATTGATATTTTGGGATCGGGCTTCACACCGCAGCATGTTATATTGATATTTTGGGTTCAGGCTGCACGCCGCAACGATATAATGCTTGGGATGAAAGGAGTCCCTCCATGAGTCTACACACCCTCAGTGAGCACAGTCGACTATAATCAGGGATCGGGCTGCACGCTGCAGCAGGTATTGTACAGCGTTGAGTGATTGAGTGTGCTGAGCATATATAGAGAGAATGCGAGACAGTGAGGTTGAGTACTCTGAGAGTGTGAGAACATGAGCTCATCATCGAGATGCATTGGATTTGACATGCGTACTTGTGATTCATGCATAGGGGTGCATTTACTTTTGCTACCGAGTTGTGGGGACATTTATGATTTTACCTGTATCTTGACATATAGGCATAGAGACGTACTTTCCTCATGCTATCTGAAAATGAGACATCTTACTTATTATTGAAAGAAGTTTTGGGAAAAATCACAGTTTTCAAACTTACTCGTATTTTGTCTTTTTCGGTAAAAGATTTAGGGTTTCACTGAGATACTTGAAAAGAAATGCCTACTTTTCTGGAAATGTAAACAAACTGAGCCTTTTATTTATGAGATACTCTTTTATTACTTGTACTATGCTATTATGTTGAGTTGTGGAATATTGGTGTTGGACCCGACCTTCGTGTTGGCTCGTCACTACTTTTAACCTAAGGTTAGGTTTGTTACTTATTGAGTGTATGGGGTCGGTTGTACTCATACGACACTTCTGCACCTTGCGTGCAGATGTTGCCTTCTGATAGTGTTGTGTTCGATGGGAGCTGGATTGAAGATGTACCTGCGACCCGGCTATAGCTGCCTCTTGTTCGTGGTAGCTTTAGATCTATATAACTCTGTTTATGTACTATTCAAACAGACTATGTATTTATTTCATTTCCGGTTTATAAACTCTATTCTTAGAAGCTCATGATTTGTATTACCAGTTTTTGGGGAATGTATTAGATTCAGCTATTTCTTTACTTAATTGCTTTATTAATTATTATTTTAATTTGTTAGTGGATAATTGGCTTACCTAGCGGGTTTGGTTAGGTGCCATCATGACTTGTCGGATTTTGGGGCGTGACATACATAATCCAATCAATGTAACACAACATGAAAGCAATACTAACAATGGCCTCATAAGCAATATATTACTAGAAAAGGAACGCCATTAACATTAACTATTCAGGTGATACGTAATTCATAACAGGTAAGCTCTCAACATCTTCATACAACATCGAAATGAACATTTAAATTAAAGATGACATTTTTGGGTCATCACACCCATACTCCAATATTACATATATATGACGCTCAAGTGAAGGGATTACCTCATGGTGGAAGAATCACATTTTTCCTTTTTTTGGTGTTCTTGATGATTCAACCCATTTCCTATGGATTTGATCCATAATAATGTTAGTGTTAGCACTAAATGATGTTATATAATAATTCTTGTGCCAAAACAACTTACCTTGAAGTGTATCCATGGTGGAAGAGCTCCTCGTTCTCTTTTGAAATCAGTTCCAAGTTAAGAACTACTATTTTCTCTCTCTAAACTCCATGTTTCAGCCCCTTTAAAATGGCCCCTAAAGCTGCGTAGCCTTCCTGCGTAGGCTACGCACAAAGGCTATGCAGGGTGGACTTCTATCCCCTTCAGTTAGAAGCTGCTAGATTTGCCTTCGCAATGGTGCGTAGGCTACGCTGCTATGCTGCATAGGCTACGCAAGACTCGCGTAGCTGTTCTGTCACCCTATAGTAAATAGTTCACTTCTTGTAGGAATCTCCAAATGGCAAACGGTTTGAAGAATTATAAACTAGACACATATACCTTTCTATTGATAGGTTATACACCATATAACCTTTCATATTGTGAGAGATATGATCGTTTGTATTTAGGTCTTGTGCGAACATACTTGAAACTTTACCCCATCGTATATTTTCCAACTTGACTTAGCCTCGGGACTCTTCCTAAACCATAAACCATTCTTAATGCACCTCATACATATATTATCATGATCAATTTATATCATTCATATTATTAGTCTTGTTCATACCTGAATTAATATAATTAGTACCTTCCAATCTTCTTAATGGTCTTAAAACACTTCGAAATGTTTCGGGGTGCTACATTCTCCCCCACTTAAAAACATTCGTCCTCGAATGTTTTACAAGCCATTATTAGGCACTGTATTATCCTCATTTTCCCTTAACCATCATCTTTAATCATTCTTGACTTTATATCGATCTTAGATATTCTTCCAACATTTCAACTTCCTTAAGGCCCCAAAATTTGGCTAATACTCTAAATTCTTAAAATTTTCGGCAGAGTATCCCCTATAACTGAGACCATCCAAATAATTCAACCTGTCTAGAACAAGCCCCCACACGGGCACCAATTTCAACATAATTCAACAACCAAATATCTTTACATAATATGATGTCTAGGCCCCACACGGCCTCATATATATGCTCAATGTACAACAACAAACTAAGCCCCATGTGGCTGCGCATATACTAGAATTACATCAAACAACACTAAAACCATGAATCATACCACAATTCAAGCTTAATGAAACTAAGAAATTCCAACTTCTACATTCGATTCTGAAACCTATCAAATCAAGTCCGATTGACCTCAAATTTTGGACACAAGTCATAAATGACATAACGGACCTATTCAAATTTTCAGAATCGGATTCCGGCCCCGATATCAAAAGTCACTTCCCCCGTCAAACTTCCAACTTTAATTAATATTTTCGCCATTTCAAGCCTAATTTAGCTACATGCTTCTAAATAATTTTCCGAACACGCTCTTAAGTCCAAAATCACCATACGGAGCTATTGAAATCATCAAAACTCTATTCAGGTGTCGTTTACACATAAGTTGATATCTGGTCACTATTTTAACTTAAGCTTTAAACATTGGAACTAAGTGATCCAATTCATTCCAAAACCTCGTCGGACTCGAACCAATCACCCCGGCAAGTCAGATAACAACTGTAAAGCACAAATTGAGCAGTAATTGGGGGAACGGCGTGTGGTCGTGCACCATGTGAAAAGGGACTTTATTGTTTCTATGGCACTGTATAGTGGTCCTATTTTTTGAATTCAGTGTTTTCACCGTGTTATAAAGTAATTGGGTTGTCAATCATGCAAGATACCATGTTTAGGCATTCTGCCGATACTGTTTGGACCCATAATGGTCGTTTCTTACTGTCATCACACTGATTGCATTGATATTTTGTACTAAGTCATATTCATGCATTCATATCATATCGCAGTCTTAATTATTATTTATTGATACATCATATTATTGTTGTCGAGCTAGTTTCATGGCATTGTGAGCCCGTGAGTGAGACTGGAGAGTGATAACTGAGCGAGGCCGAGGGCCTGAGTGAGATTGATATTTTGGGATCGAGCTACACGCCGCAACATGTTATATTGATATTTTGGGATCGGGCTGCACACCGCAGCATGTTATATTGATATTTTGGGTTCGGGCTGCACGCCGCAACGATATAATGCTTGGGATGAAAGGAGTCCCTCCATGAGTCTACACACCCTCAGTGAGCACAGTCGACTATAATCAGGGATCGGGCTGCACGCTGCAGCGGGTATTGTACAGCATTGAGTGATTGAGTGTGCTGAGCATATATAGAGAGAAAGCGAGATAGTGAGGTTGAGTACTCTGAGAGTGTGAGAACATGAGCTCATCATCGAGATGCATTGGATTTGACATGCGTACTTGTGATTCATGCATAGGGGTGCATTTACTTTTGCTACCGAGTTGTGGGGACATTTATGATTTTACCTGTATCTTGACATATAGGCATAGAGACGTACTTTCCTCATGCTATCGGAAAATGATACATCTTACTTATTATTGAAAGAAGTTTTGGGAAAAATCACAGTTTTCAAACTTACTCGTATTTTGTCTTTTTCGGTAAAAGATTTAGGGTTTCACTGAGATACTTGAAAAGAAATGCCTATTTTTCTGGAAATGTGAACAAACTGAGCCTTTTATTTATGAGATACTCTTTTATTACTTGTACTATGCTATTATGTTGAGTTGTGGAATATTGGTGTTGGACCCGACCTTCGTGTTGGCTCGTCACTACTTTCAACCAAAGGTTAGGTTTGTTACTTATTGAGTGCATAGGGTCAGTTGTACTCATACTACACTTCTGCACCTTACGTGCAGATGTTGCCTGATGATGTTGCTGTGTTCGATGGGAGCTGGATTGAAGATGTACCTGCGACCCAGATATAGCCGCCTCTTGTTCGTGGTAGCTTTAGATCTGTATAACTCTGTTTATATACTATTCAAACAGACTATATATTTATTTCATTTCCGGTTTATAAACTCTATTCTTAGAAGCTCATGATTTGTATTACCAGTTTTTGGGGAATGTATTTGATTCAGATATTTCTTTACTTAATTGCTTTATTAATTGCTATTTTAATTGGTTAATGGTTAATTGGCCTACCTAGCGGGTTGGGTTAAGTGCCATCATGACTAGTCAGATTTCTGGTCGTGACATACATAATCCAATCAATGTAACACAACATGAAAACAATACTAACAGTGGCCTCATAAGCAATATATTACTAGAAAAGGAACACCGTTAACATCAACTAATCAAGTGATACGTAACTCATAACATGTAAGCTCTCAACATGTTCATAGAACATAGAAATGAACGTTTAAATTATAGATGACATTTTTGGGTCATCACACCCATACTTCAATATGACATTTATATGACACTCAAGTGAAGGGATTACCTCCTGGTGGAAGAATCTCACTTTTCCTTTTTTGGTGTTCTTGAATATTCAACCCATTTCCTATGGATTTGATCCATAATAATGTAAGTGTTAGCACTAAATGATGTTATATAATCATCCTTGTGCCAAAACAACTTACCTTGAAGTGTATCCATGGTGGAAGAGCTCCTTGTTCTCTATTGAAATCAGTTTCAAGTTGAGAACTAATATTTTCTCTCTCTAAACCCCATGTTTCAGCCCCTTTAAAATGGCCCCTAAAGCTGCGTAGGCTACGCACAAAGGCTACGCAGGGTGGACTTCTATCCCCCTTCAGTTAGAAGCTGCTGGATATGCCTAAGCAATGGTGCGTAGGCTAAGCTGCTATGCTGCATAGGCTACGCTGCTATGCTGCATAGGCTACGCAAGACTCGCGTAGATGATCTGCCACCCTATAGTAAATAGGTCACTTCTTGTAGGAATCTCCAAATGACAAACGGTTTGAAGAATTAGAAACTAGACACATATACCTTTCTGTTGATAGGTTATACACCATATAACCCTTCAAAATCATGAGAGATATGATCGTTTGTATTTAGGTCTTGTGCGAACTTACTTGAAACTTTACCCCATCGTATATTTTCCAACTTGATTTAGCCTTGGGGATCTTCTTAACCATAAACCATTCTTAATGCACCGTATACATATATTATCATGATCAATTTATATCATTCATATTATTAGTCTTGTTCATACCCGAATTAATATAATTAGTACCTTCCAATCTTGTTAATGGTCTTAAAAAACTTCGAAATGTTTCGGGGTGCTACATTCTCCCCCACTTAAAAACATTCGTCCTTGAATGTTTTACAAGCCATTATTAGGCACTGTATTATCCTCATTTTACCTTAACCATCATCTTTAATCATTATTGACTTCATATAGATCTTAGATATTCTTCCAACATTTCAACTTCCTTTAGGCCCCAAAATTTGGCTAACACTCTAAATTCATAAAATTTTCGACAGAGTATCCCCTTTAACTGAGACCATCCAAATAATTCAACCTGTCCAGAAGAAGCCCCCACACGGGCATCAATTTCAACATAATTCAACAACTAAATATCTTTACATAATATGATGTCTAGGCCCCACACGGCCTCACATATATGCTCAATGTACAACAACAAACTAAGCCCCATGTGGCTGCGAATATACCAAAATTACATCAAATTACACTAAAACCATGAATCATACCCCAATTCAAGCTTAATGAAACTAAGAAATTCCAACTTCTACATTCGATTCTGAAACCTATCAAATCAAGTCCGATTGACCTCAAATTTTGGACACAAGTCATAAATGACATAACGGACCTATTCAAATTTTCAGAATCGGATTCCGACCCCGATATCAAAAGTCATTTCCCCGGTCAAACTTCTAACTTAAATTTATATTTTCGCCCTTTCAAGCCTAATTTAGCTTCGTGCTTCCAAATAATTTTCTGAACACGCTACTAAGTCCAAAATCACCATACGGAGCTATTGGAATCATTAAAACTTTATTCAGGTGTCGTTTACACATAAGTTGACATCCGGTCACTATTTTAACTTAAGCTTTAAACCTTGGAACTAAGTGATCCAATTCATTCCAAAACCTCGTCGGACTCGAACCAATCACCCCGACAAGTTAGATAACAACTGTAAAGCACAAATTGAGCAGTAAATGGGGGAACCGGGTTGTAATACTTAAAACTATTGGTCGGATCGTTACACTTAAACATACATTCATCCTCGAACGTGCCAAGAGTTGTTTCCAAGCCATCAAATCACTATTCCATATTACCACGCACGTACCCGGGGGTGATTCGACGTCACCCTATTCTATATAGTCCTGACAACTCATCATAACTGAAAATCATTAATTTAACCTTAGCCCAAAAACCTTTGGAGCCCAATTTCTAACATCCAAAATTCTTTTCAAGACCTGAATCTCACATCTATACACTGTATAAGTCTGAAGAAGCTGTATCAAGCCATAAACATAACCCAGATATAATCACATAAAATACTACACAACTCGCATACTCGCAGCACCATTCCAGATCATAGTAACTACTCAAAACCAACTGAGTACTAGTACAAAACCTTGCATTCAACAGAACCTCATTCCAAAACATTCGTACACTGCCAGTGATGAAAGAAACAATAAAAAATCATAACCACTCATCAGATCAACTAGCAATGGAGCTCTCTCTCCCCAACCAGAACAATAATCACCTTCTAAGCCGACTTTCAATATTATTGTCACGACCCAAAAACTTACATGTCGTGATGGCGCCTATCTCAGTACTAGGCAAGCAAACAATCTCAATAAACCACCATATCTTTTAAATTTGAAAACATAATTATTAAATTCAGCGGAAGAAAACCTCACAAACACAAATATAAACACTCCCAAAACTCGGTGTCACTGAGTACATGAGCATCTAAATAAATACAAAGTCTGACTGATAAAAAAAATCACTGTCTAAAATATAGAACAGTACAATAACTAAACAAGAAGGGAATCAAGTCTGCGGAAGTCAAGCAACTACCTTGATAGTCTCCAGTAGAAATAACTCAGAAATCTAGCAGTCGTCGTATCCGAAAGCACCTGGATCTGCACACGAGGTGCATAGTGTAGTATGAGTACAACCAACTCAATAAGTAACAAGACTAACCTCTGGGCTGAAAGTAGTGACAAGCTCCGCAGGTACATTCCATTATAAATAATGGTACAAAAATGTAGGCATGCTTCCAAGTTCAACAGTTAAACTCAGTACAAGTGAAATGAATCAATACTGCATGATATGAGGGATATGACATCTCAGTAGAAAGGCCTCATGTAAATACTGGTCACAAATTATTCGGTCACTCGGTACTGTTTATGGCCAATCCAACCTAGGGATATTCCGCCCCGTATATATATACACATCGACTGACAGTCCGACACTCAGTACTGTATAAGGCCAATCCAGTCCTAGGGTAATTTATCCCGTATGTAAATGATACCGACAAGATCCATGTCCAGGGAAAATTCATCAAAACATATAAATAAGTAAGGCAAGTCCATGCCCTGGGAAGTCCATCCCGAATATATATAATCATCTACGCTCACTAGGGGTGTGTATAGACTTCGGAGGGGCTCCTTCAGCCCAAGCGTGATATAAAGCCTATATGGCCTACTGTAGGCGGGCAGTCCCGATCCGTGTAATAATAAAGCATATATCGCCTGCTGCAGGTGGGCAGCCCCGATCCATAAAATAGTAAAGCATTTAAGGCCTGCTGCAGGCGGGTAACCGTGATCTATATAATAGTAAAGCCTATAAAGCCTGTCAGGCAGGCAGCCCTGATCCATATAATAATAATGTATAAAGCCAATATGGCATGCTGCGACACGCAACTCGATCCCATAAATATCCTCACAATGGACGAATATGACTGAGTGTGAACTGTTTATTTTTTAAACAATTAATTCAAAAGCAACACGACCCCATGGGTCAAAAAATATTTTCACGTAGGCTAAACATGATATTTAATAGGAGCCTCAACTCAATTTCTCTAACACGTGGAACATGTTCAGATAATAACATGATTCATTAATTTTACAACTGCACAGGATTTATTCAAGACACAATTTTTATGGTGCACGTCCGCATGCTCGTCACCTATCGTGTGTGTCACCTCCAAACAATTTATATCATACCAATTTCGGGGATTCATACCCTCAGAACCAAGTTTAGAAATGTTACTTACCTCAACCTGTGTAATTTCTCACTATGTTATGCCCTTGCCTCAAGAATTTGTCTCCGAAAGCCCTGTATCTAGTCACAAATAACTTGATTCACTCAATAAAAATTATTGGAATTAATTCTATAAGAAAATAGAAATTTCACAACAAACTCCAAAATTTAGCTCAAAAATCGCTCGTGGGGCCCACGTCTCGAAACCCGACAAAACGTTCAAAATCTTGAAGCCCATTCTACCAAATTCCGACATCAACTCGACCCTCAAATCTTCAAATTAAACCAAGAGGGTTTTCTAAATTTTCCTACTTAATTCTCTAATTAAATGTCAAAAACAACCATGGATTCTAGTAATTTAACCAATATTGAGTTAGAAACACTTACCTCGTTGTTTTTCTTGAAAATCTCCCGAAAATCCTCTCTCCGAGCTCCAACTCGGTAAAAATGGATCCCATTTTCAGAACTTAAACTCTCTGCCCAGGGATTTCTTCTATGCGATCGCGGACCAACTCATGCGATCGCGAAGTACAAATTTTCATTGCCCAAAAATAATCTACACGATCGCGGAAAATTCCACGTGATCGCGAAGCACAGTCTCTACAAGCCTACGCGATCGCGAAGCATTAAGCGCGTGGCCCAGCTCCTCTCTCCGTTCCTCTTCACAAACGCGGGCTAGCCCACGCATTCGCGATGCACATCCTGGCCAAACCTACGCGATCGTGGTTGACCTCACGCCATCGCGAAGAACAAAAATCAACACTGACTCAGCAAGCCTATGCGACGCGATCGCATAGAACAAATCTCACCTTTGTCCAAATAAGCCTATGCGATTGCGGACCTTCTCACGCGATCGCATAGAAGGAAATTAGTGACAGAAAATCAGCATTTTCAGCAGTTTACAAGTCCAAATTTCGATCCGTTAAGCATCCGAAACTCACCCGAGGCCCCCGAGACCTCAACCAAATAGACCAACAAGTCCTAAAACATGATAGGAACTTAGTCGAAACCTCAAATCACATCCATCAACACTAAAAGCACGAATCATACCCCAATTCAAGCCTAATGAACTTTAAAACTTTTAATTTCTACAAACAATGCCATAACCTATCAAATCACGTCCGATTGACCTCAAATTATGCACACAAGTCATAAATGACATAACAGAGGTATTCCAATTTTCAGAATCGAGTTCCGACCCCGATATTAAAAAGTCAACCCCCGGTCAAACTTACAAAAAATTCGACTTTCTCCATTTCAAGCCTAATTCTTCTACGGACCTCCAAATAATTTTGCGGACGCGCTCTTAAGTCCAAAATCACCATACGGAGCTATTGAAATCATCATAATTCAAATCCGAGGTCATTTACACATAAGTCAACATCCGGTTAACGTTTCCAACTTATGTTTTTAATTATGAGACTAAGTGTCTCATTTCACCCCAAAATCCTTCTGGACCCGAACCAACTAACCCGGTAAGTCATAAAATAACTGTAAAGCATAAATTGAGCAGTAAATGGGGGAACGGGGTTATAATACTCAAAATGACTGGCCGGGTCGTTACATTTTCCCCCCACTTAAACATATGTTCATCCTCGAACGTGCCTCGAGTTGTTTCTAAGCCACCAAATTACTATTCCATCTTACCAAGCACGAACACGGGGGGTGATCCCACTTCACCCTATTATATAGAGGTCTGCCAACGCAATACCACTGAAAATCATTAATTTAACCTTAGCCCATAAACTTAGAACCCAAATTTTCGACATCCAGAATTCTTTTCAAGACACTAATTTCATATCTACACACTGTATAAGTCTGAACAAGTTGTATCAAGCCATAACCATAATCCCAGATATAATCACATAACATACTACACAACTCACATGCCCGTAACACCATTTTCGATCATAGTAACTAGTCAAACCAACCGGTACTGGTATTAACCCTATATCAAACAAAACCTCATTACAAAACCTTGATACACTGCTGAAAATGAAAGACATACGCGAAATCTCATAACCCTTTATCAGATCAACAAGTCATGGAGCTTTCTTGCCCCAACCAGAATCATAATCTCCTTCTAAGACGACTTTCAATATTATCCTCCCAATAAACCGTAATAAATTCTGATAGTTCCCATTCTAGGTCCAATGACCATATATTATTAAACACAACTATCCTACTGACATGCCACACCAATACAACTCAAGCCACAACTGCACTACGTGGTACGCAAAATGGAAGATGTCTCAAAGTAGAAAATCGTATTGCAAGTTCAACAAGATCCACCACAACTGCAATGCTATAAGCTCATTATATATAGTGGAACCAAGACACACGAATTTAATAACAGTAACCAGCTCTTCTAGAGCTCATATTAACATCACTTGCACGGACAACTCACGTGCTATAGTATCAATATCAGTATATGGATCTGCACGGACAACTCACGTGCCAATAATATAATATCTGGATCTGCACGGACAACTCACGTGCTGCATGGACAACTCACGTGCTATAGTATAATATTTGGATCCGCACGGACAACGCACGTGCCATAACATAATCAGCCCGATATAGTCCCACGCCTCCAATCCAAACATATCATATGGGAGAATTTAAATAGGTATATATGTATAAGCTAAATGAAATAAGATTCTCATGCTCCTGGACTGGTATAAATAACACGCTATAGTGTAGGCGTGAGCAATTGTGCTATCACAGCTCAAATCGGCAAGTTAACGCAGAATTAGTAACTACCCAATTTAATTAGGGAATTAGCCTCTTTGTTACCTCAAGTATAGTCCAGATAGTTCTCAACAATGGTCTGAATACGAGAAATGTTATAACTATAATCTTAACAGTCAACTCTAGGCATATCATAGCCTAGGCATTTTTTATTTTATTTTTTTCGAGTAGGAATACTTGCCTCGATACCTGCACATGGGCTCAAATCTCACGTATATGTGCACTCACAGCGCGTAGCTAACACAAATAATTAATGCAACTAGTGCCTCCAATGAGTTTAAATAAAATACTCACCTCAACCAGGTCGCAACCCTGAAACAATATGCTTCTGAGAACTCCTAGTCTCCAAATTCATAAGACACATGAATCACCGTAACTGATCCCAACTCTAGCACTCGAATGACTAACACATCTTTCATGCACGATCCTCCCAATAGTAATACTTCCAAAATTCTTCTGTGCCACATAGTAATAATTTCAATATCAACGGTCTATCAACCAGGTGGGTACCGCAATACCAATGAACATCCGTAAGTCAAAACACAATGCACCTTTTGAAATTCGCACCCTTCTCAGGGATTATCGAGCAGTTATAACATTCATCTAAATATCTGAAACTGACCATTCTGTCCCAAATTCGTGACCTTCCCTTCAAGAATGAACTGCCACCTTGTACATGTAAATCTTAATCCCGCACAACACACCATATCTATCATGCCATCATGTGACAAGCATAAGAATCTCATTATCAACTTTGAGTCACCAGTAAATTACATACCCTATTAGTTAGAAACCTTTCCCTTGCTTCTTTCCTGGAGGAAATGACAATACACAACATATTCTCCACATCGGTAGAAAATATCTGGTTCAACCATGGTAGAAACCATCAAGAACACTCTGAAATCCATTTTCACAAAACCAAGTTATCAGAACTGAATTCCTCTAAATCGGCTAAGCCACACAGGTTGCCAAATCCGAGAGTATTGCCACAAAACACCCGTAAAGCCCCACCTCATCATAAGAACCAAAAGAACCGAGCATACCATTACCATACTGATCCAACATGTTACCCATTTTTCCTATTATCTCCGAGTTTCTTCTGAATTATCCTCAAGTTGACATTTCTCCATGTCAGAACGTTACTATCCTTACCCAAAGCTCATTACAAGACATCCTAACATAAAACCATAGCGCCCTAAGGCCCATAAGCCATTGTATTCTTCTTAAGAACCTCCATAAATACCACAATCGTAACACTCACTCTGAAAATACCTTATGTGAATTTAAAATTGTTCCTCTTTCCTTTCTTATACAGAAATGTAGAATCCATAGTCAAATAGAATTACCGCACGTCCCGATACCATCCAATGTAAGTAACCGATTCTAGTGATATACAAATTCGAAAGAATTTCAATTGCCATATATACATTTTGAATCCCTTAGAACCCTCTGGAGAGTCATCCACTCTTCTCAAATCTAATTTGCTGCGCCCCAAACGGGTCGAAAGACATGTGCTCCTTTAGCACAATTAACACTCAAAGAAGTAACCCTGCATTAACACAACCAATCAAATTCATACTTCATGCGCACTGCATCTTCAAAATAACAACTTAATCATTCCATAATTTTCATATTTTCATAAAGTGCAATGTAACCCGTATCCAGGAATTTACTTACCCGAGTCATCCTCGATCTCCACCTCTGCAAGTCATAACTAACCCACAAGTATGCCTCAAACCAAAACTAAAATTTAACATATATCCATGAAATTGAATTGTCAATAGCAGACTCCCACACTCGGCTCAAAGCCATAGAAAAAAACACTCGATAACTCACAATACCCATACTTTATTACTGCCATATACTGCAGTCAGTTCAACAAAAATTCTTCTCAAGCTTATGCAACACTCACCATAAAAACCTCAATAATCTGCTAAGTTCTCATTTATTCTCGTGACAGTCAAGTCAACTTTCTCAACATGATTCAAATTCAAATCTCAACACATACGCCTAGCTGGTAGAAAAGAAACTCTCCACTAAACATTATAAGGAGCACACCTACGTAGATTACTCCGCAGGAGATAGCCCACATGCTTAGCCTTAAATTGGCATATTGCTATACCCTTTCGCAGCCACAATTACCACGGAATCACTTAATATTTCTCAGTTTGAACTCATCAACACGAAATAAAAATCTACTTCGCTCCATAATTAACAGCATGACAGATCCCTCAACGCACTCACAACTCAAGATTGTATGTCACATCAAACATGAATCAAGTACTCAATAGCAAACTCTTGAGTCACAAGTAAAATTTATTTGTCTCATTTAACCCATATGAACACATCCCACATTCACATCATATTATCATATAGTCATTCAACCGCTCATCGAGCCACATATTCCACTCATAAGAATACTACCGAACGCATAAGTCCAATTATACAGGTTCTCACAACCAAAACTACCGAGCTTAAACTGCAGTCTAACTCCGGCCTCAAGTCCTCCAGACTGGCTCATCAACAAAACACAGAATGCTCATCTTGAACCTCGTTCACGGAATCACAAGTCAGTGATACACAACTGATACTGAGCGCTCGCATGCGCACACGAATGCATGAAAGGAATTCAAAGAGTTATGTTTCAAGCTAAATCAATTGTGCACGATAGAATACAAGAATAGTGAAATTTTCCTAAGGGTTCAGAAACCTCTCAAAGATAAGTACAGACGTCTCTGTACCGATCCGCAACACTCTACTAAACCTTCTCATGACTCGTGAGACCTATGTAACTTAGAGCTCTGATGACAACTTGTCACGACCGAAAATCTCACATGTCGTGATGGCGCCTATCTCAATACTAGGCAAGCCGACAATCTCAATAAACCACCATATCTTTTAAATTTAAAAACATAATTATTAAATTCAGCGGAAGAAAACCTCACAAACACAAATATAAACACTCCCAAAACCCGGTGTCACTGAGTACATAAGCATCTAAATGAATGCAAAGTCTGACTGATAAAAAAATTAAACAGGAAGGGAATCAAGTCTGCGGACATCAAGCAACTCCCTTGATAGTCTCCAACATAAATAATTCCAAAATCTAAGCAGCCGTCGTATCCGGAAGCACCTGGATCTACACACGAGGTGCAGAGTGTAGTATGAGTACAATTAACTCAATAAGTAACAAGACTAACCTCTGGGCTGAAAGTATTGACAAGCTCCGTAGGTACAATCCAGTATAAATAATGGTACAAAAATATAGGCATGATTTCAAGTTCAACAGTTAAACTCTGTACAAGTGAAATGGATCAATACTGCATGATATGAGGGATATGACATCTCAGTAGAAAGGCCTAATGTAAATACTGGTCACAAATTATTAGGTCACTCGATACTGTTTATGGCCAATCCATCCTAGGGATATTCTGTCCCTTATATATATACATATCGACTGATAGTCAGTCACTTAGTACCATATAAGGCCAATCCAGCCCTCGGGTATTTTATCCCCAATGTAAATGATACGGACAAGATCCATGTCCAGGGAGAATTCATCACAACATAAAAATAAGTAAGGAAAGTCCATGCCCTAGGAAGTCCATCCCGAATATATATAATCATCTACGCTCACTGGGGTGTGTACAGACTCCGGAGGGGCTCCTTCAGCCCAAGCATGATATAAAGCATATATGGCCTACTGCAGACTGACAATCCCAATCCGTATAATAATAAAGCCTATATGGCCTACTGCAGGCGGGCAGCCCCGATTAAAAAAATAGTAAATCCTATAAGGCTTGCTGCAGGCGGGCAGCCCCGATCCAAATAATAGTAAAGCCTATAAGGCCTACTGCAGCCGGAAAACCCCGATCCATATAATAATAAAGCCTATAAGGCCTGCTGCAGACGGGCAGCCCCGATCCATATACAAATAATGTATAAAGCTAATATGGCTTGGTGCGGCACGCAGCTCGATCCCAGTAATATCTTCACAATGGATGGATATGACTGAGTGTGAATTGTATATTTTTGAAACAATTAATTCAACAGCAACACGACCACATGGGTCACAAAATATTGGCACGTAGCCTAAACATGATATTTAATAGGAGCCTCAGCTCAATTTCTCTAACACGTGGAACATGTTCAGATAATAACATGATTTATGAGAAACAATTTATCATGTGTGTCACCTCCAAACAATTTATATAATACCAATTTCGGGGATTCATACCCTCAGAACAAAGTTTAGAAATGTTACTTACCTCAACCCGTGTAATATCTTACTCTGCTATGCCCTTGCCTCGAGAATTGGTCTCTGAAAGCCTTGTATCTAGTCACAAATAACTCGATTCAGTCAATAAAACTTATTGGAATTAATTCCATAAGAAAATACAAATTTCCCAACAAAATTCAAAATTTAGCTCAAAAATCACCCATGGCCACATCTCGGAACCTGACAAAACATACAAAATCTGGAAGCCCATTCGACCACGAGTCTACCTATACCAATTTTACTAAAACCCGACATCAACTCGACCCTCAAATCTTAAAATTAAATCAAGAGGGTTTTCTAAATCTTCCCATTTAATTCACTAATTAAATGTCAAAAACAACCATGGATTCGGATAATTTAACCAATATTGAGTTAGAAACACTTAACCCGTTGCTTTCCCATTTTCAGAACATAAACTCTATGCCTAGTGATGTCTTCTATGCGATCGCGAACCAACTCACGCGATCGCAAAGCACAAATTTTCATTGCCCAAAAAAAACTCTAAGCGATCGTGAAATATTCCACGCGACCGCGAAGCACAATCTTTGCACGCCTATGCGATCGCAAACCTTCTCACGCGATCGCAAAGCATTAAGTGTGTGGCCCATCTCCTCCCTCCATTCCTCTTCGCGAACGCGACCTAGCCCATGTGTTCGCGATGCACCGCCTGGCCAAATCTACGCGATCGCGGTTGACCTCATGCAATCGTGAATAACAAAAATCAACACTGCCTCAACAAGCCTACGCGATCGCGGGTGCCTTCACGCGATTGTGTAGAGCAAATCTCACCTATTTCCAAACAAGCCTATGTGATTGCGGACCTTCTCATGCGATCCCATAGAAGGAAACCAGTGACGGAAAACCAGCATTTTCAGCAGTTTACCAAGTCCAAATTTCGATCCTTTAAGCATCTGAAACTCACCCGAGGCCCCAGAGACCTTAACCAAATACACCAACAAGTCCTAAAACATGATACAAACATAGTCGAAACCTCATATCACATTCAACAATGCTAAAACCACAAATCATACCACAATTCAAGCATAATGAACGTTGAAACTTCCAATTTCTACAAATGTCGCCGGAACCTATCAAATCACGTCCGATTGACCTCAAATTTTGCACACAAGTTATAAATGACATAACAGAGGTATTCCAATTTCCAGAATCGGGTTCCGACCCCGATATCAAAAAGTCAACCCCCGGTCAAACTTCCAAAAAATTCAACTTACTCCATTTCAAGCCTAATTCCTCTACGGACCTCCAAATAATTTTCCGGATGCGCTCCTACGTCCAAAATCGCCATACGGAGCTATTGGAATCATCATAATTCAAATCCGAGGTCGTTTACACATAAGTCAATAGTTAACTTTTCCATCTTAAGTTTTAAATTATGACACTAAGAGCCTCATTTCACCCCGAAATCCTTCCAGACCCAAACCAACTAACCCGGTAAGTTATAAAACCACTATAAAGCATAAATTGAGCAGTAAATGGGGGAACGAGGTTATAATACTCAAAACGACCAGTCGGGTCGTTACAATTATCCTCCCAAATATACCGTAATCAAACCTGATAGTACTTATCCTAGGTCTAATGACCTTATACAATTAAACACACCTATTCCACAGACATGCCACACCAATATAACTCAAGGAACAAATTGCGCAATCCGTGTACCTAAAATGCAAATTTTCTCAAAGAAGAGAACCGTTTTTGTAGGTTCAACTAGAACCATCACAACTGCAATGCTATAAGCTCATTATATATAGTAGAACCAAGACACACGAATTTAATAACAGTAACCAGCTCTTCTAGAGCTCACATTAACATCACTCGCATGGACAACTCATGTGCTATAGTATCAATATCTGGGCTCGTACAGACAACACACGTGCCAATAATATCGGTATATGGATCCGCACGGATAACTCACGTGCCAATAATATAATCCGCCCGGCATGATCACAGGCCTCCAGTCCAAGCATACCATACCGGAGTAATCAAATAAGTACACAATGTATATGATAAATGAATTAAGATTCTCATGCTCCTGGACTGGTATAAATAACATTCCATAGAGTAGGCAGGTGCAAAGTGATCTATTACCGCTCAAATCGGCAAGTTAATTTAGAAATAGTAACTACCGAATTTATTCATGAAATTAGCCTCTTTGTAACATCAAGCGTAGCCCAGATAGTTCTCGACAAAGGTACGAATACGAGAAACGTTATAACTTTACGCTTAACAGTCAACTTTAGGCATATCTTTGCCTAAGCATTCTTTCGAGTACGAATACTTGCCCTGATGCCCGCATATGGCTCAAACCTCACATATGTACGTACTCGTAGCACGCAGCTATCACAAATAATTAATGCAATTAGTGCCTCCACTATTTTTAAATAAAATACTCACCTCAAACAAGCCGCAACCCTAAAACAATTTGCTTCTTAGAACTCCCAGTCCCCCAAATTCATAGAACACATGAACCATCGTAACTGATCACAACTCCAGCACTCGAATGACTATCACATCCTTTATGCATGATCATCCCACTAGGAATATTTCCATAATTCTTCTGTGCCACATAGCAATAATTTGAATATCAGCAGTCTATCAACTAGGTGAGTACCGCAATACCAATGAACATCCGTAAGTCAAAACACAAAGCGCCTTCTGACATGCGCACTCTTCTCAGGAATTACCAACCAGTTATAACATTCATCTAAATATCTGAAACTGACCATGTTGTCCAAAATTCGGGACCTTCCCTTCAAGACTGAACCGCCACCTTTTATATGTAAATTTTAATCCCGCACAACACACCGCATCTATTATGCAATTATAAGAAAAGCACGAGAATCTCATCATTGACTCTGAGTCATCAACAAATTACATACTCGGTTAGTTAGAAACCTTCCATTTGCTCTCATCCAGGAGGAAATCACGATACACAACATGTCCCCCCACACCGGTAGAAAATATTTTGTTCGAACCATGGTAGAAACCATCAAGAACACTTTGAATCCATTTGCACGTAGCCATACTATCAGAACTGAATTCCTCTAACTCGACCAAGCCACGTAGGTCACCAAGCCCAAGAATATTGCCACTAAAACATCTGTAAAGTCTCCACATCATAATTACCTAAAAGAACCGAGCATGCCATTACCATACTGGTCTAGCCTACTACCCAGTTGTCTTATTTACTTCGAGTTTCTTCTGAATTACCCTCAAGTTGATACTTCTCCTTGTCAGAACTCCACGATCTTACCCATAGCTCACTAGACCACATCCTAACATAAAACCGCACCGCCCTAAGGCCCATAAGCCATTGTATTCTTCTTAAGAATCACAAAGTATCACAACCAAGACACCCACTCTGAAGGACCTTATGTGAATTTAAAATGGTTTCTCCTTCCTTTCATATATTAAAATGTAGAATCCATAGTGATACATAATTACCGTAATTCCTGACACCATCCAATGCAAGTAACTGATTATAGGGATATACGAATCCGAAAAATTTTCAATTTCCACATATACATTTTGAATCCATTAGAACCCTCTCGAGAGTCACCCACTTTGCTCAAATCCAAATTGCACCGCCAAACGGGGCAAAAGGCATGTGCCCCATTAACACAGCATCACCCAAAGAAGTAACCCTGCCTTAATACTACCAATCAAATTCATACTTCATGCGCACTACATCCTTCAAATAACAACTTAATCATTCCATGATTTTCATATACTCATCAAGTGAAATATAACCTGTATTCAGGAATTTCTTTACTCGAGTCATCCTCGATCTCAATCTCTACAAGTCATAACCTATTCACATGTATGCCTCAAATCGAAACCAGTACAACACATAACCATGAAATCAAATCATCAATAGCAGGCTCCCCCACTTGGCTCAAGGCCATAGAACAAAACATTCTATAACTCACAATATCCATACTCTATTACTACCATAATACTGCAGTCAGTTAAACAAAAATTATTTACAAGCTCGGGTAACACAAACCATAAAATACCTCAATCATATGTTAAGCTCGCCTTCATTCTCGTGACAGTCAATTCAACTTTCTCAACCAGATTCAACTTGAAATCTTAACACATACACTCCGCTGGTAGAAAAGAAACTCTCCACTCAATATTACAAGGAACACACCTACGTAAACTACTTCGCAAAAGATTACCCACCTGCTTAGCCTCAAATTGGCATCTTGATATACCCTTTCGTAACCACAATTACTATACAATCACTTAATCTTTCTGAGTCCAAAATCATTAACAAGACATGAGAATTTAATTTGTCCCACAATTTAACAACGTGAAAGATCCTTCAACACATTCATACTCGAGACTATACGTCAAGTCAAGACAGACACCAAGCATCTTTTTTTATCAAAAGGAAAACACTTCTCGTCATATTCAAACCATCTTAACACATCCCGCAATCACATCATACTTATCATATAACCATTTAACCATTCATCGAGCCACATATTCATCTCGTAAGAACATTACCGGACATATGAGTCCAAATGTACAAGTTCTCACAACCGAAACTGCCGAGTCTAAGCTGCGGTCTAAACCTTGCCTCAAGTCCTCTAGACTAGTCCATCACCAAAACACAGAATACACATCTCAAACCTCGTGCATGGAATCACAAGCCAGCAATGCACTTCTGATAGTGAGCGCTCACATACGCACACCAATACGTGGAAGGAATTTAAAGAGTGATGTTTCAAGCTGAATTAATTCCGCACGATAGAATACCAGAAAGTGAAATTCTTCATAAGGGTTTGGTAGCCTCTCGAAGATAAGTACAGACGTCTCTGTACCGATCCGCAAGACTGTACTAAACCTGCTCATGACTCGCGAGACCAATGTAACCTAGGCTCTAATACCAACTTGTCACGACCCAAAATCACACCTGTCGTGATGACGCCTATCTCAATACTAGGCAAGCCGACAATCTAAATAAAATACCATATATTTTATGTTTGAAAACATAATATTTAAATTCAGCAGAAGAAATCTCACAAATATAGATATAAACACTCCCAAAATCCGGTGTCACTAAGTACAAGAGCATCAAATATGAATACAAAGTCTGACTGATAAAATACACTATCTGACAGTACAGAACAGTAAAATAACTAATTGAAAGAGAGAGTCAAGGTCAGCGGATGCCAGGAAGCTACCTTGATAGTCTCCAACGGATTTCACTCTAAGATCTAACAGTCGACGTGTTCGAAAGCACCTGGATCTGCACACGAGGTGCAGAGTGTAGTATGAGTACAACCAACTCAATAAGTAACAAGACTAACCTCTGCACTGAAAATATTGATGGGCTCCGCAGGTACAGTCCAGTACATAAATAATGGTACAAAAATGTAGACACGCTTTCAAGTTCAACAGTTAAACTCAGTACTAGCAAAATAGATCAATGTTGCATGATATGAGGAATGTGACATCTTAGTGGAAAGAACACATGTACTACTGATCACTAATCATTCGGTCGCTCGATACTGTTTATGGCCAATCCATCCCAGGGATATTCCATCCCGTATATATATACACACATCGACTAACAGTCAGCCACTCAGTATCGTATAAGGTCAATCCAATCCTAGGGTAATTTATCCCCAAATGTAAATGATATGGACAAGATCCATGTCCAGGGAAAATTTATCACAATATAAATAAGTAAGGCAAGTCCATGCCCTGGGAAGTCCATCCCGAATATATAATCATCTACGCTCACTAGGGGTGTGCACAAACTCTGGAGGGGCTCCTTCAGCCCAAGCATGATATAAAGCAATTATGGCCTACTGCAGGCGGTCCATCCCGATACATATAATAATAAAGCCTATAAGGCCTGCTGTAGGCGGGCAGCCCCGTTCCTTATAGTAATAATATATTTAAAGCCAATATGGCCTGCTGCAGGAGGGCAGCCCCGATCCCATAATTATACTCACAATGGATGAACATGACTGGGTATGAAATATACCTTTTTAAAACATATAAATTCAACAACAACACGACCCTGTGGGTCCCAAAATATTGGCACGTAACCCAATCATGATCTTTAATATGTGTCTCAGCTCAAATTTCCTAACACGTGGAAAGTTGGTATCAGAGCTCTAGGATCATATGTTTTACGAGTCACGAACGAGTTTAGTATAGTCTTGCGGATCGGTACGGAGAAGTCTGTACTTATCTTCGAGAGGTTACAGGACTTTTAGGAAATTTCAACTTCTTTCATTCCTGTAATGCAGAATTTTTTGATTTTGGAGTTTGAGCCTTTGTATCTCTATTCTCTCACAGATGGTGAGGAGACGCACTACCGTGTAAGCTGAGCAGACACCCATGAGGCCGGGGCCGAAGTAGAGGCTAAGTAAGGGCACGTGCCGCAGTTAAAGCACTTGTCGGAGTAGCAGTTGAGGAGCCGCCAGTAGCTCCGGTTGGGGGACAAGTACCAGAGACACCTGTTGTTGACCCCGGAGTTCAGGAGACTTTAGCACAGTTCCTGATTATGTTTCGTATATTGACTCAGGCAAGATTGATCTCCGTTTCGCCCAATATTTTACAGATTGGGGGAGGAGTTCAGACTCCTACCACCCGTACTCCAGAGCAGCATGTTCATATTGGTCAGGTTTTGGGTATAGTACCGGTACAGCCTGTTATTCCAGATTCCGCCTGAGTTCAGGCCGGAGGCTATCAAAAGAAGAACAAAAGAGACTTGAGAGATTTAAGAGGTTCGGTAAGTTGGCCCGTCATACTCCTACTTTGGTTCCTACAGCTAGAGAGCGAGTCCATGAATTCATTAAAGGACTCAATTATGATCGTAAAATTTTGTACGACTCAGGAGCTACAGGCTGATACATCATTTAGTCTAGTGGTAGAAATTTCCAATATATTAGAACGTGTTCGGGGTGGAGGGCGGGCGGGTAGAGGGCGTCCTAGAGGTGGAGGCCCGGCCCGTTGATATAATTGCTATGAATTGGTTGAGGCCGATACACCAGATAGTGTCGTTACAGTCATGAATTAATTTATAATAAAAGGAGAACTATTCTTATTTTGATTAGATTCCAATTATCGAGGTGGGAAATCCTATCATGCTCCTTATATGGTGGATTTGTGAATTTGTACTTCACTCCCGTATTTATCCCCGTTGGCAGACTAGATAGTGTTAGCCCATATCTATCATTTTTGTTTTGTACATTATTGTAGACTATGAGTCCAAAAGGTGACTTTTTTATTACTCACTACAGTGGGTTTTGATATAATTTGGGGATAATTGATTACAATTTTATGAATTATATGCCCTACCTGTATGGGGGTTCATTATGTGTTGTGAAATTGTTTCACGGGATATATTTAAAAAAATGAAAAATCTCAGTGGCACAATGTGCAAAGTACTTGTGATTCAAAGTTAAGGATGGGATCCTCGCGGTTTAATGTGATTTGATATGCTTAACCTGGGCTACGTGCCGCAGTGGAAGTTATATCAGGATAAGATCCTTGTGATTAAATTCATTTATTTTAAATTCTCCCTTTGTTAAATTTAATTTGTACTGTAGTACTAATAGGGGGTCATGTCTGATAGGCTTATTTGATAATTCTTTTATGTATTTCTGTGTATATTTAGCCATAATTGTGATGTAAATATTGAGTTTTAGCCTGCGAGGTGAGTGCCCAGGCGGTGCTAAATGTGACTTGCTAATTCGGGTAAATAATTATGAGGTCTTCATGCCTCGCGTGTTGTTGTCAGTGTTGTAAAAATTCTAAACTAGATTTTGGTTAATATGGAATTAATTGGGGATGCTGGAATTAATTATGAGCAACTATTATGACTCGAGATGTGGTTTGGGCATACATATGATGTGTGTGTAGGCATGAATTGCTACAGCCGTTTGAGACTAACAAATTATGTTAATATGAAAATCAGGCCTTTTGAAATTAATTGGAGTGTAATAAATGGGCTTTAAAGATTATAAATGAGGATAAAAGAAATAATCTCAACTGAGATGGTGTTGTCGGACCCATGTTAAAATTTTGGTGACGTAGAATCACCCACGAGCATGTATGTAATAGTACACTCAATAATTTAACATCCTCAAAATAACTCTTGGCACGTTCGAAGGCGAATGTATGTTTAAGAGAGGGAGAATGTAACGACCCGACTTGTCATTTTAAGAATTTACATCCGTTCAGCGATATAAGGTCCCGAGCAACTTAGTAATATGTATTATGACTTGCGTGTGCAGTCGAGTTTGGTTTTCGGAAGATTCAGAATTAAACTGAAAGAACAATTCTAATTTTATAAGCTAAAATGAAAAGAGTTGACCGGAGAGTTGACTTTTGAGCAAACGGCTTCAGAATAGAATTTTGATGATGTCAATAGTTTCGTATGGTGATTTTGGACTTAGGCGTATATCCGAATTTGGCTTTGGATGTCCGTAGGATAATTCGGCACATTTCGGCGAAAAGTTGGAAAATGAAGTTCTTGAAATATTCATGAATTCGACCGTAAGTAGATTGATTGATAACGAGGTTGGATTTTGATTCCGGAAATTGGAACAGTATTCCGGAAATTGGAACAACTCTATTACGTCATTTATGACTTGTGTGAAAAATTTGAAGTCATTCCGGATTGATTTGATACATTTCGGCGTAAAATATAGAAGTTGGAAGATTTGAAAACTCAACTAAGTTCGTATTGTATTTTGGAACATGTTGGTATATTTGGTTAACGTCCCGAGGGCCTTGAGTGGATTTCGGGTGGTTAATGGATCGATTTGGACTTGAAGGTAGCTGCTGGAAATTTCTGAACTATTGGTGCATCGCTTCTGCGATGTTCTGGTCGCAGAAGCGAGGAAATCATCGTAGAAGTGACCTGGGCAGAGCTGGAGGGAGGTCGCAGATGCGGAGAGTATTGCGCACCTGCTCAATCACAGGTGCGATATCTTGAAGATGCAGAAGCGGACTGAGACAGAAGCTGGGCATGATTCTCGCAAAAGCGATCCTTCGTCGCAGAAGGGACATCGCAGATGCGATGCTTCTGTCCGCATGTGTGAAAATTGTACTGCCAGTGAGGATCGCAAATGCGAATTTTTGCTTGCAAAAGCGAGGTCACAGATGCGGCATTTCTGTCCGCAGAAGCGAACTGGACAGAAACATTTAAGGACCAAAAATGGTCATTTCCCCATTTTTGATTGGATTTTTGGAGCTCGGTTTTGGGGCAATTTTGGAGGAATTCTTCAGGACTTTAGCTGGGCTAAGTGTCTTATATCCAAAAGTGATTATATTTCGTAAATCCATGGTTATATTCATCATTTATTTCGGATTTAAACGGAAGAAATCAAGATTTTTGCAAAACGTTTCAAGAACGAAAAATTAAGATTTAGAGGTTGAGTTGTTATTGGAATTTGATAAAATTGGTATGGTTGAACTCGTATCAGAATGAGTGTTCGGATTTTGTTAAAATTTTGTCAGGTTCCGAGAGGCGGGTCCCGCATTGACTTTGGTTGACTTTATAGAATAAAGTTTTAAATCGACGTTATATTATCCGGATTTGGTTCCGCTGAATTTAATGAAGTTATACAATTAATTTTATAACGACCCGACGAGTCGTTTTGAGCATTTGCATTTCTCTCCGTAGTTTAGGGCGTGAGTAGCTCCGTATGATGTATTATGACTTATGTGAATCGTCAGTTTTGGTTTTCAGGTTATTCGGGATTGATTTGGAAGAATGATTCTAAACTTTGGAGTTTCTAAATTTGAAAGAGTTGATCAAGTTTGACAATTTAGCATTTGACCTCGGATTGGAATTTTGATAGTTCTGGTAGGTCTGTTGGGTGATTTTGGACTTAGGAGCGCGTCCGGATTGTGATTTGGAGGTCCATAGTGAAATTTGGCTTGAAATGGCGAAAGTTGAAATTTTGACCGGGAGTGGAATTTTTGATATCGGATTCGGATTGTGATTCCGGGAATTTGAATAGCTTCGCTATGTTATTTGGGACTTGTGTGCAAAATTTGAAGTCATTCCGGATTGATTTGCTATGTTTTGGCACGAGTTATTGAATTTGAAAGTTCAAAGTCAATAGATTTTGATTGGAGGTATGATTCGCTGTTTCGATGTTATGCGTGATTTGAGGCGTCGAGTATGTCCATGTTATGTTATTGGACTTGTTGGTATATTCGGACGGGGTCCCGAGTGGTCCGGAATAGTTTTGGACGAGGTTCAGATCATTTTCACTTCATATGCAAAGCTGAAGGCTGCTGGTTCTGGTATGATCGCACATGTGGTTGGTTTGCGCAGGTGCGATGGCCGCAGAAGCGACAAAGGCATCGTAGATGCCAGAATAGTGTTGGGCGAGAAAGACCATAAAAGCGGAGATTTGGGTGCATATGTGATGCCACAGGTCCGGCAACTCGAGCGCAGGTGCGGAGTTGGAGGGGGTCAGCAGAGGTCATAGATGCGATAGGATTTCCACACCTGCGATGGCACAGATGCGGGCAAGGAGTTGCAGAAGCATAAATGGTGAGGAAGCCGAACAGCGCAGGTGTGAAGTGTTTCCGCAAAAGTGGTTGTCGCGGGTGCGACGAACTTTCCACAAATGCGGATGTGCTGGGAAGAATGTTATATACAAGGGTTCGCGATTTTGGATTCATTTTTACATTTTCAAGCTCGGATTGAGGCGAGTTTTGGAGCAATTTTCACCATATGAATTGGGGTAAGTGTTCTCTACTCGGTTTTGTTTGTATTCCATGAATCTATCTTCAATTTTAGCTTTTGGTTGATGAATTTTAAAAAGGAAATTGGGGGGTTTAGGCCTAAAGTTTCATAATATGAATTTTTGAGTTTTGAACAACGATTTAGAGTCGTAATTGAATTGGTTGTCGGATTTTGTGTGTTTTATCGGGTTCCGAGGCGTGAGCCCGGGTGTCATTTTTGGCGGGTTTTGGGTTTTGAGTGAGGAATCGATCTTTATCATTTGGAATTGTTTCCTTGGGCTCTATTTGATGTATTTGAGTTGCTTTTGGCTAGTTTTGATGGCATCTTTAGAGTATCACTTGGCTTGCTCGATATTTTGTACTAGCTTGTTCGAGGTAAGTAACTCTTCTAATCTCAGTGCTAAGGGTATGAAACCCCGTAATACGTGTTATGTGATTGGTATTGAGGTGACGCACATGCTAGGTGACGGGCGTGTGGGCGTGCACCATGTGAATTGGGACTCTGTTGTTTCTATGGCACTGTATAGTGGTCCTATTTTGTTGATATCCGTATTTTCACCGTGTGATAAAGTAATTGAGCTGTCAATCATCCTAGATATCATGTTAAGGCATTATGCCGATACTGTTTGGACCCATAGTGGTCGTTTCTTACTATCATCTCACTGATTTCATTGATATTTCATACTCAATCATATTCATGCATTTATATCATATCTCAGTGTCAGTTGTTATTTATTGATACATCATATCATTGTTGTCAGGCTAGTTTCATGACATTGTGAGCCCGTGAGTGAGACTGGAGAGATTGATGAGTGAGTTAGGTCGGGGTCCTGTCGTGAGCATATTGATACTATAGCACTTGAGTTGTCCGTGCGGATCCATATACTGATACTATAGCACGTGAGTTGTCCGTGCGGATCCAGATATTGATATTATGGCACATGAGTTGTCTGTGTAGCATGTGAGTTGTCCGTGCAGATTATAGCACTTGGGCTGTAGGATCCCCTCCGGAGTCTGCACACACTCATTGAGCGCAGTCTACTTTATATATATGAATCAGGCTGCACGCCATAGCAGGTATTATACAGCACTGAGTGATTGAGTGTGCGAAGCATTGAGCATAGTGAGAGAGGATGCGAGACAGTGAGATTGAGTACTTTGAGAGTGTGAGTACATGATTCATCTCTGAGATACATGTCATTGGCATGTACATATGACATACAGGCATATAGATGCATTTTCTTTCTCATGCTGTACAGTATCACTTCATTCATGACTTTTTACACACATTGATATGTGGGCATAGAGAGGTATTTCACACTTGCTATCTGGAAAGGAAATGAAACATTTTACTTATTGTGGTAAGGATATTTGGAAAACTTTCAATTTTCAAACGTACTCGTATTTTTTGGCATTTTCGGTAAAACATTTGGGTTTCACTAAGATACTTGAAAAGCATGACTATTTTCTGGACCTGTGAACGAACTGAGCATTTTATTTCTGAGATACCTATTTTATTACTTGTACTATGCTGTTATGTTGAGTTGTGGAATATTAGTGTTGGACCTGACCTTCGTGTTAGCTCGTCACTACTTTCAACTTAAGGGTAGGTTTGTTACTTACTGAGTACATGGGGTCGGTTGTACTCATACTACACTTCTGCACCTTGCGTGCAGATATCGACTGTTGATGCTGCTATATTTGATGGGAGGTGGATTGAAGATGTACCTGCGTCCCGGTTGTAGCTACCTCTTGTTCGTGGTAGCTTTAGATCTATACAACTCTGTTTATGTACTTTTCAAATAGACTATGTATTTGTTCCATTTCAGCTTTGTAAACTCTATTCTTAGAAGCTCATGATTTGTACTACCAGTTCTTGGGGATTGTATTAGATTCAAATAATTTCATTACTTATTTGCTTTATTGATTGTTATTAGAATTGGTTAGTTGTTAACTGGCTTACCTAGCGGGTTGGGTTAGGTGCCATCACGACTAGTTGGATTTTTGGTCGTGACAAATTTGAATAGATTTGAGCTGTCCGAAGGATTAATTCAAGAAAGATAGCTATTTTGGAATATCGGCATAACTTCAAAAAGGTAAGTATCTTGCCTAACCTTGAGTGGGGGAAATTACCCCTTAGGCATTGAGTTTTATGTGTAAATTGTGTGATTGAAAGCCGTGTACGCAAGGTGATGAGTACGTACTTGGTTTATATGTAAAAATTATATCGATTAAAATTCGTAGACGCCCTTATGTATTAAATTGGAAAATTGTTGGAACTTAGTAAATCCTTGAATTGTTATGCCCCATTTTTTGTTTATCGAATTCGTATTTTATATGATAATTTGGTGTTATTGTCACTTCGACTTTTATGTGAATTCCATGTGTTGTTGATTTGATAATTTTCTTGGAATTAATTCAATATGGAATCCTTATCTGCAAATAAATTTCTTTGAATTACTTCCACGCATTCGTATGCGCATGTGAGCGCTCGGTATCGGCTGTGCGCTGACAGCTTGTGATTCCATGGTTGAGGTACGAGATGTGATTTTGGCATGCTGATGATGGGCCTGTCTAGAGGACTTGAGGCCGGGTTTTGACGGTGGCTTGAGCACAGAGATTTTGATTTTGTGAGCACGTGCTTTTGGACTTATACGTCTGGTAGTGTTCCTATGAGTGGAATTTGTGGTTGAATGAGCGGTAGAATGACTATGTTGTGAGTATGATGTCACTGCGAGATGCGTTCAGATTGTTCGAGTGTGATGAGAAGATTTTACTTGAGATGTAGCAAGGACTATGGGGTATTTGATTTCTATCTTGATTTGGCGTATGGTCTCGAGTTATGGGTGTGTTGAGGGATCTCTCATTTTATTTAGTTGTGGAGTGAAGTAGATTCTGATGTCTTATTGACGAGTTCAGAATCAAGAAGATTAAGTGATTGCGTAGTAGTCGTGACTATGGAAGGGTATAGATAGATGTCGGTTTGATGCAGAGCAGGCGGGTGATAAGTAGGGATTTTGACTGCTTATTTGCACTCTTTTACTTGCGTTTTAGCTCAAAATTGCTTAAAGGTATTCCCGAAATCTAACAAAATATGCTTTCGTACAAGAGTGTTAGAATATGAGCTAAAGAAATGAAAATCAACTCAAGAAGGAGTAATATTGGAGAAGGACAAAAACAAGGCTAAAAGGGCGCTGTGCGGACCGCACAATATTGAGTACGACCTCAGATAATGAAGAAAACCTCTAACAAGAAATGACATGTAAAGTGCGTACCACACAATTCTGGTGCGGCCGCATAAGACAAAGATCAGAGAGATGGGATTTCAAGTTAAAGAAGAAATGCGGAGCGCACCAATTTTATGCGGCCACATAATCAAGAGCACGACCGCACTCATTTTCATGCGGTCCGCAGAAGTCTCACACAGCTAGAGCCTAAGATCAAGGAGTGCGGACAATACTATAATTGTGCGGCCGCAGAAGCAAGAGTGCGACCGCAATCCAGAATTGTGCGGCTGAAAAATTGGAACCTGTCAAGCCAAGTCTCGTTGTGCGGACCGCACAACCTCCACAGGGGCATATTTGTCAGATAATTTCGGCTTAGTATACATAGAGCTTTTTGTCATTTTTAGGGTAAGTTTTGTTTTGGGAGAGCACTTGGGCCGCTTTTCTTTACTGTTTTGAGTAATATTGTACTAGATTAGCTTCTAAACATTAGATTTTCTTTCCCTAATCAATTATTATGCATTCTATCTTAATTTCTTCTTGTATTTCTTCATTTTTCTTTAGTATCTAAATTTCTAGGTAGGGTTGTGGCCCAACCCTAGTGTGGGTACTTAATGGGTGTTTAATTTAGGACTTGTTTGTGATTGGGTTAGTGATATTTAGCCTAGTTCTTGCTTGAATTCAAGAATTAATGGTTGCAAATATTGATTCATGCCTAATTGACTTAGTCTCTACTTGAGAAAGAGAGACTAAGTCTAGGAAAACTTGGTTAATAAGAAATTGGGTTGAACTCAAGAAATTGATAGCCCCAATTAAAGGGTTGAATCTGGAGATAGTAAGACCCGACTTGAGCATTTATCACTTATTTTGTGCAATACCCATTTGGACTTGAGAAAGCCAAATTGGGCAAAACGACTCAAACTACCGAGAGGTATAGAGTGGGTAATTGCGTATGATTGCTATATTACAACCCCGACCAATCAGGCTTGTCCTAGAGTTTTTCATGACCCTAGATCTTTTATCATTTGGAAAACAACCAAAACCAAAAATATTGTCTCCTAGTTTTATAATTGCAATCAATAGTTTAAAGTAAAAGTTGAAACAACAAACAAGAATATGGAAGTGTAATCTAAGGCATATTATACAATTACAGTAAATATATACCTAATCCCAATTCTAACTCCCTGAGGATTCGACCCCGACTTGCGTTGGGTTTTATTATTGCTTCGACCGCCTCACTACCTATATTTGTGGTGTGAGTTTGGGCGACATTAATATTTGGCGTTGTTTCTGGGGAGTTAAAGGGATTTAGCTATATATCTAGGTTTTTGTGTGATTAGTCTTATTTTCCTTCCGAGTCAATAATTTTATTTTTGAATTGGTTATAGGTACGAGAATGACTCTCAACAACGAGCCCATTGGTAATTTACCATTGGGGGAGGAAGTGGACGATGATCAAGGAGATGAGGTTCTTCCTGAACCTCAAGCAAATAGGCGAGCCCGACCTCCTCAAGATAATGTTACCGTCCCTCCCCCCACCTCCGCCAAGAGCGGCAGTGCACCGGGTGTTTCTGAACGAGGATTATGCAAGTGCTATAGTCCCGCCTCGCATTAGGGCGGGCAACTTCCAAATCACCAATGTGATGCTTACATTACTTGAGCAATGGGGATTCTTCACCGTGGCTCCAAATCAAAATGCTTACAAACATCTCAAGGGGTTCGTCGATACTTGTTGGGGAGCAAGAAAACCAATGTTACTGAGGACGCGCTGAGGTTGAGGCTATTTCCCTTTTCTTTACGGGGAAAAGCATTAGACTGGCTAGAGAGATTGCCCAATCATTCCATCCATACATGCGATGAGTTTGCCGAAAAATTCATTGCCAAATTCTTCTCTCTGGGGCACATGGCTACACTACGGGATGAAATTCTAGCGTTCAAGCAAGAGCCCAATGAGCCATTGCACGAGATTTGGGAAAGATATCGTACCATGGTTAAAGAGTGCCTGAATAATGATATGACCGAGTCCATGATCCAACAAACCTTCTATAGGGGGATCAACTAAACAAATCAATGTGTGGTAAATCAACTCGCCGGCAGAAACTTCATGAACAAACCTTATGCCGAAGCTTGTGAAATTATAGATGAGATGGCAGATACCTCGCCGGCATGGCAAAGTAGGGCTAATGTTCTGCAAGGTGACCTCAATGTCATTCACCTACACAAGGAACTACATGATCTTGGGCAAGTTATCGCAGAGTTAACAACCACAATGAACCAATTGGCAAAATCTCAGCTGCAACATGTTCAAGGGCCGAAACAAGTGAATGCGATGGAAGGCGTAAATATGATGATGAACAAGAGACGGAAAAAAAGGTCAATAAGGGCAAAGCCGTCCTGAACAATTCATGCAAGATGATAGTGAGTATGACCAAGGTCATTCGTATAATGAGCAAGAAGAAGAAGTGCAATTTGTCACCAATTATCAAGGTCAAAGAAACAATGCTCAAAATCAACAACAATGGAGATCACAAGGAAATTGGAACAACCATGGCCACCAAGGCAATTGGAGTGGTGGCAGCAACAATCAAGGCAATTGGGGAAATAACAATAATCAATGCAATTGGCATAATCAAGTAAACCAAGGCAACTGGGGTGGCAACAATCAAAGTAATTCGGGAGGTAATCAATGAGGGTGGAATAACAACAACAACCGGGGGTCGGGTTTTCAAAGGCCCTCGATGTTCGAACAACAGAGCAATCCACCTCCCTATCCTTCTCAAAGCTCTAGCTCTTCTAACAATGAGATGGGACGGATTGAAAATATGTTCAAATAAATGATGGAGAAAAATACCGACTCCGATGCTCAGTTAGCCTCCCAAAACACTTCAATCTACAATTTGGAGGTTCAACTTGGCCAAATATCACAAGCATTGAACACTCATCCTAAGGAGGCACTACTAAGTGATACAGTGGTGAACCCAAAGGGTGGGAATAATACGGGACATGCTATGGCCGTGACTACGCGAAGTGGAAAAGGTGGAGATGCAACCATCTCAAATCAAAGAAGAATTATGGATGATGATGTTGTGTTTCAAGAAGATGAAATTCCAAGGAATGTGGTTCAAGCTAATGACGAAGTGAGAATTGATATTGATGAAAATCTGGAGGAGATGCAAGAAGAGGTGAACCCGTTTAGGGAGCATGTGACTGACATACCGGAACCGGTAGTGCCGAAGGCTAAGGCTCCAATGCCAAGGCCTCCTCCTCCATGCCCTCAAAGTCTTGCAAAGCAAAATAGTGAGAACCAATTAAAAAGGTTTATTGACATGATGAAGAGTTTGTCTATAAATGTACCATTGGTTGAGGCATTGGAACAAATGCCGGGTTATGCAAAGTTCATGAAGGAGTTGGTCACCAAGAAGAGGTCGATGAATTGTGAAACTATCAAGATTACACATCAAGTGAGTGCTATTGTGCACTCAATGGCTCCGAAATTGGAAGATCTGGGTGCGTTCACAATCCTTTGCACTATTAGGAGCGCAAACTTTGCCAAAGCTTTATGTGATTTGGGGGCAACTATAAACTTGATGCCCTACTATGTGTTCAAAACTTTGGGAATTGGGCAACCAAGACCCGCATCTATGAGGTTGCAAATGGTGGATCAGACTATGAAGAGGCCATTGGGAATTATTGATAATGTGTTAGTCCGAGTTGATAAGTTCATCCTTCCAGCGGACTTTGTGATCCTTGATTGTGAGGTTGACTATGAGGTGCCTATTATCTTGGGTAGATCTTTCCTTACTACGAGGAAGGCTCTTGTTGATGTGAAAGCCGGTGAGCTTACTTTTCGGGTGGGTGACGTAAAGGTGGTTTTCCATGTGTGCAAATCGATGAGGCAACCAAATAGCAACGAAGTATGTTCATTCGTGGATTTAGTGACCGAAGTAATTGTTGATGATGCTAGTGCTGTGATAAATGTTGAGGATACGTTGGAAGCTGTGTTGCTCAATCATGATGATGATGATGAGAAGGAAGGCTTTGTGGAATGTGTCAATACTTTGCAAGGAATGAGGTCATATACTTATGAACCCTGAAAATTGTCCTTAGATCTTGAGAACCGGAAGACTCCTCCAACAAAGCCCTCAATCGAGGAGCCTCCCACTTTGGAGTTAAAGCCTTTGCCTTCATCTCAGATATGAATTTCTTGGCCTTAGTTCCACTTTACCTGTTATTCTTTCCTCTTGCTTGACTAACGTGCAGGTAGATTCAACTTTGGCGGTGCTCCAAAAGATAAAGAAAGCTATAGGTTGGACATCGACGAATGCCTTTTGCATGCACAAGATTATTTTGGAGGAGGATGCCAAACCTTTCGTGAAGCATAAAAAAAGATTGAATGAACCAATGCAAGAGGTAGTGAAGAAGGATATGATAAAGTGGTTGTATACTGGAGTTGTTTACCCCATTTCTGGTAGCTCATGCACTTCTCCGGTGCAATGTGTCCCAAAGAAAGGGGGCATGACTGTGATAACTAATGACAATAATGAATTGATCCCCACAAGAACTGTCACCGGGTGGAGAGTGTGCATGGACTATAGTTTGCTCAACAAAGTCACTCGAAAATATCATTTTCCGCTTCCATTTCTTGATCAAATGTTGGATAGGTTGGCCGGACGTGCTTTTTATTGCTTCCTGGATGGATACTTCGGCTACAATTAGATGTTTATTGTTCTTGATGACCAAGATAAGACCACTTTCACTTGTCCATATGGTACCTTTGCATTCTTGAGGATTCCATTTGGGTTATGTAATGCACCGGCGACTTTTCAATGATGTATGATGGCTATTTGCACCGATATGGTGGAAGATATTCTTGAGGTCTTCATGGATGATTTCTCCATCATTGGGAATTCTTTTGATGATTGCTTGAACAACTTGGACAAGGTATTGGCATGATGTGAGGACAATAATTTGGTTTTGAATTGGGAGAAATGTCACTTCATGGTCGAGGAAGAAATTGTCCTCGGTCACAAGATTTCAAAGTATGGTATTGAGGTTGATAAGGCCAAAGTTGAAGTGATCTCCAAACTCCTCCCCCTACATCCGTGAAGGGAGTGAGGAGCTTTTTGGGTCATGCGGGGTTCTATCGCCGATTCATCAAGGATTTTTTTAAGGTGGTGAACCCTTTGTGTAAACCTTTTTAGAAGGATGCCAAGTTCCATTTCAATGAAGATTGCACGAAGGCATTTGAGTTGCTTAAGTTCAAGTTGACTACTACTCCTATTATTACCGTACCGAATTGGAGCTTGCCTTTTGAGCTCATGTGTGACGTAAGTGATGTGGAGGTTGGAGTGGTGTTGGGGCAACATATCAACAAATTCTTTCATCTCGTCTATTATGCAAGTAAGACCATGAATGATGCCCAAGTCAACTACACAGTGACCGAAAAAGAGCTCCTTGTTATTGTCTTTGCTATGGAGAAATTCCGCCCGTACTTGATGGGTACAAAGGTGATTGTTCACACCGACCATGCGACGCTTCGGTATTTGATGAGCCAGAAGGATTATAAGGCAAGGTTGATGCGGTGGGTGCTTCAAGTGGCGAAAAAGAGTTTGATCTAGAGATTCAAGACCGCAAGGGAAGTGAGAATCAAGTGGCGGACCACTTGTCCCGATTACAAGAGGAGGGGAGGCCACAAGATGGCCTTGAGATAAATGATTCATTTCCCGACGAGCAACTCCTAGCCATTTCTATGACCGGGATGCCATGGTTTGCCGACTTTGCCAATTATCTTCTGAGTGGCATTGTACCGAATTAGTTCTCTTCAAACCAAAGGAAGAGGCTCAAACGCCATTGCCTTGACTATTATTGGGATGAGCCATATCTTTTCCCGATATGTACCGATGGTGTGATCCGACGATGTGTGCTAGAGAAAGAACAAATGGGTATTCTTGAGGCTTGCCACTCTTCACCGTATGGTGGTTACCATAGTGGAGCAAAAACGGCGGCAAAAGTTTTGAGTTGTGGATTCTATTGGCCTACTCTCTACAAGGATACTAGTGAGCTTGTCAGCAGTGTGATGAATGCCAAAGGGCCGATGGGATGTCAAATAAGAATGAAATTTCTATCACCACCATTTTGGAGATAGATATTTTCGATGTGTGGGGTATTGATTTTATGGGTCTATTTGTTAGCTCTCGTGGGAACACCTACATTCTAGTTATGATGGATTATGTATCTAATTGTGTTGAGGTCATTACTTTACATAATAATGAAGCAAGGAGTGTGGTGGCATTCTTAAAAAAGAACATCTTCACGAGGTTTGCTACCCCAAGAGCAATTATTAGTGATGGGGGTTCGCATTTTTGCAACAAAGATTTTGATACCTTAATCACAAAGTATGATGTCACTAACAAAGTATCAACCCCTACCATCCTCAAGCAAGCGGACAAGTTGAAGTCTCCAATCGGGAGATAAAGAGTATTTTGTCAAAGACAGTCATTGCCTATCGGGTGGATTGGTCAAGAAAACTTGATGATGCTCTTTGCGCTTATATAACGGCCTACAAAACACCGATCATTAAGGCTTGTCATCTTCCCGTAGAACTTGAGCATAAGGCCATATGGGCTTTGAAGAAGTTGAACCTTGAATGGGATGTCGCAGCAAATCTAAGGGTATCACAATTGAATGAGCTTGATGAATTCTGGTATCATGCCTACACAAGTTCGTCCCTTTACAAGAAGAAGATAAAGTACCTCCATGACAAGTACATCCACAATAAGAAATTTAAAGAGGGTGATCTTGTGCTATTGTTCAATTTTCGGTTACGGATGTTTCCGTGCAACTTGAAATCAAAATGTTGTGGCCCCTTTGAAGTGGTGAATATAACCCCCTTTGATGCTCTAGATTTGAAAATTAAGAATGATGAGGTGTTTAGAGTCAATGGGCACCAAGTTAAACATTATCTTGGCAAGGTTGATGATGGCCACATTGTGGCGGTCCTTCATTTCAAATGATTGGTTATCTGCGTCATGCCGCGACGTTAAATCATGCGCTTCTTGGGAGGCAACCCATGTGTCTTTTTCTTTTTCTCTTTCTCCTTTGTTAGATATGCTTTGTCTTGTGCTAACTAGTTTTGAAGTATATGCAGGAATAGGTGTGCATTGCAGGGAATAAGCAAGAAAAATTGGCTATGTGTCACAAAAGTACAATCACTCTGGGCCACACAATTCTTTGTGCGGTCGCACAACTTGAAGACCAAAATGCATGTTCTCTAAAGTTTGGCCTATCAAAATTTCTTAAAAATTTGCGGCCGCAGACAAAATTGTGCGGTCCGCACAAATTCTACGGCTACACTCACTTCTGTGCGAACCGCAAAACTTCTTCAAAGGATCAGGTAAAGAGTGCGGACAGCACTCAAAATTGTGCGGCCACACTCAGGTAATTTCGGGGCCCGACGGCTCAACCTATAAATAGGGCTTTTCAATAATTTTCGTACTTTACAATCTCTGAACTCTCAAGCCCTAAGCAAACACAGTGCATCCCCTACTAGTTATCAAACTTCAAGCATTTCATCTCTGTAGATTATTACCTGCACCCTTCATTACTGGTATGTTCATTTCATCTTTAGAATTTTCATCTTCTCTTAGTTTTGTTCTTTTGTCTAGGGTTAATTTCATGCCTAAAAATGTCAATACTTAGTCATCTTTTCTCAAAATCATGTGGGTAGCTTCATAATTATTAATTGGGGCCTGGGTAAATAGCTAATCATGCTTAATTGTTAGGACAATGTCTAATTCTTGCAATACTTTTATGAATCGTAAAGCAGTGCCATGTAAATCCAAATTGTGCGGCCGCACACACTTTCGTGCGGACCATCTAAATACTTGAATTGTGCGGACCGCACTCAAAAATATGCGGTCCGCAGTGAAATTGTGCGGTCCGCGGTAAAAATTATGCGGTCCGCACTGGGAAATGATCAGAGACCCAGTAGTCTAAACCTGGGGCTGTGCGACTGCACTCAAAATTGTGTGGTCCGCACTTTTGATTGTGGGGCCGTACTAACTTTTGTGCGGTTCGCACTTGGCAGTCTATGGCAGCACTCACTTTTGTGCGGTCCGCACTTGGCAGTCTGTGGTCGCACTCACTTTTGTGCGGTCCGCACTGCCTCTCTTGAGACTATTTATCCACAATTGGTCTGCAACTGTCATGCATGTATTTGAGTCCTATGAACCTGAACTCTAACTGATTCTTATTGTTATAATTTTAGACAATAGTTAGATCACGTGGTAGAGGAGATTCATCAAAAGGGAGGGCAGAACCCTCCCGAGGCCGAGGACGAAGCAAGAGTTACCTACCACTTGCCATCCAGAGAGTGATAAGCAAGAAGGCTATGACTAACAGAGTCCCTGAATCATCAGACACCAGTGAGTATCTCCCGTTTAAGGAAGTTTCCACTTGGTTGATGAATAATCTTCTGCTGCTAGTTCTTCTAAATGTTCGGGAGAGGGTAGCCATGATTCTAAGCCCTCTTCCTCACATACCCCGGCTGCACCAATCAATGTTGATGATGATGATGATGTCCCGGATGATGGTAGAGAGGGAGACACTCAACTGGGTGGTCTTGAGAGGAAAAAGAAGAAGGAGATGTGGGAGGATAGATTTGTGATCTTGACAACCTTCAACATGTTCCGTAAATTATGGTCCTAGAGATCGCTCAAACTTGAGCGACAGTTCTTACTCAAGGATTTGGATATTCATAAACAAAATGTCCTTATACAGTTCGACGAGCGCAAGGGGTGGAAATGGTTCAACCAAAGTATCTTAGATGCAAATGAGCACTTGGCCAAATTTTTTTACATAAACGTGGCTCACATCAAGAAGGGCACCAAGATAACCAAAGTGCGGAATCTGAAAATCATGTTTGATGCCTGCTCCCTGAACAATTATGTGGGGTTTGAAGAAGTAGAAGTTGTTCAGTATCTTGAGAAGCTAGCTATGGGTGATGCAGCTCGCCCGTTGATGGCCGAGATTTTGGCTGCTAGAGGACCACCACACCCGTGGCTCACAGTAGGGGTTCCTATAGTACGAGCCACCATAAACTTTGAAGCTAAAGGGTGGCAGACTTTCATGTGCAGTCGCATTGACCCATGCTTGAATGAGAACAACCTCCCACTTCCCCAAGCAGTCCTGGTGGCTTCGATTATGGTTGGGTACCAGATCAATGTGGGTGCTATAATTTCAACCAACATCACTTTGGTTGTCCATAAGGATGAGAGATCCTAGCCTTACCCGAGATTCCTCACAGAGTACTTCAATGATCAAAAGGTGCAGCCGAGACAGTATGATACTTAGGTAAACGCCAAGAAGCCTTTCCCATGGTACCACTTACAGGGTTCTGACAACCTAAAGTTCAAGGGTAAGGCAACTACCTCTGCTGGCCAGTCTGAGGAGCCAACGGTAGTAGTTACTGATTCAGCTGCTGAGCCTTCCACAGCAACCGGACCTTCCACCGGGACAGAAAACATGCCACCAACTTCTTCTTCCAGACCATCAGTTCCATTATCAGTGCCAGCTTCATCTACTTATCCACTGACTGCGCTGCGAGTCTCCCAGACATTGGCGAGTCTCAACAACTAGATGCAGGTAGCTACTTCAAAGTTGTCTGATATATCTAGTGTTGTTGCAGCACAATCTTCTGCCCAGGCTGCACCACGGGTACCTCCGTCAGGGGAGGAAACATGGAAGAAGATTCTGGACAACCAGAAGACCATTATGGAGACTCTGGTGGAACATGATGATGTCATTGAGGAGTTGGGCAAGCAAGTAAAGAAAATGCGGAAGTCTCATGCTTCGAAGAAGTTGGTGGATAAGTTGACAACAGTAGTTACCAAGGTTGCCTCTGCCGGAGATCTACCACTGGATTTACTCATGGAGACAACACCAGCAGTTCCAACAGCACAGGCAGCACCAGCAGTACCCGAGGTGCCAGAGGCAACAGCTGGCCAGTCTGAGGAGCCGGTTGGGACAGCCCACACCGCTGAGGAGATGACACAGATGCTCAGCAACCTTGTTGTCCCTCGGCTAGGTGATGATGAGATATAGCTAGAGGAGACCGAGGGTGCTGAGGATGCCATGCAGACTGAGACCACATAAAAAGTTCTCTTAACTCTCTACCCCTTCTTGTTCTTATTTTTGATAAGCATTGGGGACAATGCTCATTTTTATTCGGGGGGTGGTCTATTTTGATTGATTTGACATTGTCATTTGTTCTGTAATAACTCTTATATTATTTTTCTTTTATCTTTATTTTCTCTTTGGTTATGTATATATTCTTCCCTTTCCCTTGATGTTTATATTCATTTTCCCCTTGGTTTGTATATTTGTTTGCCTTACTTTCCGTAGTTTAGCTTCTTTAGTTTGTCTTTCTTAGTAGTATAACTTCTTATTTATTTTAGTAACTTCTTTTTGATTTGTTAGCTTCTTTTTTACATTTGAGTGAATAATAAACCTTTGGTTTTCCTAATGCCACGGTTCATTCCAAAGGTGGATTTTGTGTGAACCGGTTGGCTCTTCCCAGCGATATATGGCATGACAACCTTCTTAAATGATTGAATCAGTTTTCTTTTATGTTTAGGCAAAAAATAGTAGTAATGAATAAAAGGGTCTCTAACATGCTTCACTTGGTACCAACACATTTACACACGACCTTATGGTTAAAAACAAGTTGTTGGCAGAAATTAGATCTAGTTGTGACCTTTTGACTCTTGTGTTGAGTGAAGCAGTCATCGAGTGGTTCAGTCGAGCCATTTGTGATTTTTAATCTCAACTAGAGTTATTTTTGGCCCTCGACTCCGTTCTCTTTAGCAATCCAGCAGCGTGAGAGGTGAGGTATTGAATTGCAAGTCCAAGTACCTGTGCTAATAGACTAGAACTTGCCCCGAATATTTTTCTAGGCAAAATTCTAAGTGTAGCTTGGCTTGAGAAATGATTGTAGGCTCTACTTGGACCAATTTGAAATTTGAAATCTTCCATAGCCTACCAATGTGATATCCCTAGTCAACCCATTTGAGCCTACGCCCTTTTTCGTTTAATAACCATGTTACAGTCCTTTATCCGTTTGGTTATGACCCTCTCTTGGCACCCGATCTTTTCTTAGCATTCTTGAGAAAACATTGGCAAAAACATAAGTTTAGGGGGGAGAGACGAGGAGTTTGAAAGGTACAAAGAAGATAAAGAAATGAAGAAAATGGAAGGCAAAGAAAAGAAAGAAAGAAAGAAAGAACAAAAATAAATGCCAAAAAAAAAATTGAACAAAGTAAAAAGTTGAAGGGATTCAAAGAAAAGCAAGGATGAAAGGCATGTAGTAAATACAAAAGGAGAAAAATGAATGTCATGATCAAGAAAGAGTGACATTACGTCTCTCTAGTTCCCTCGAGGAAAAAGAAATTGACTCAAAGTGTTGACAAAGTATGAGCCAAAAAGAGAAAATGGAGTGCTTAAGGAAAGATGAACTCATTCTAGTCCATCAAGTACTACCATGATCCAAAAAGCCTTCATTACATCCTGAAAAAGCCCTACATGATTTCAAGTTGAGTGAGCTTGCATTAGTGGTGATTTATATGAGGGGCAAGCATATGGTACTTAAAGCCGTACTTGTGACATTCTTTTGAAAGAGATGAGCGAACTTTTCACTATCCTTGAATTGAGTGTTGCATTCTAAAGTGAGATTTGCTAACGGAGAGTAAAGGACGAGGAGTTTGCAATCCACAATGACCTACATGAAAGAGCGAGCTTCCTTGATGAATAAATTCAACTCTTGATGCTCTAGTGTCATATTTGAACTATGGTACTCAAAAAGTCAAATCATTGCATTATTGATAATTCATTCGTGTTGTGGGTAATTGTTGGTACCATTTTGATGTGTGATTGATTCACCTTATGCCAGCTCAAATAGCCCTTTTTGTAGTGGAGGTGGGAATTGCCTTAATTGCTTGAGGACAAGCAAAAGCTTATGTTTGGGGGAGTTGATAAGTAGGGATTTTAGCTGCTTATTTGCACTCTTTTACTTGCGTTTTAGCTCAAAATTGCTTAAAGGTATTCCCAAAATCTAATGAAATATGCTTGCTTGCAGGAGTGTTAGAATATGAGCTAAAGAAATGAAAATCAACTCAAGAAGGAGTAATATTGGAGAAGGGCAAAAACAAGGCTAAAATGGCACTGTGCGGACCGCATAATATTGAGTGCGACCGCAGATAATGATAAAAACCTCTGACAAGAAATGAGGGGCAAGCAGAGCCTAAAATCAAGGAGTGCGGACCACACTATAATTATGCGGCCGCAGAAGCAAGAGTGCGGCCTCACTCACAAATGTGCGGTGCGCAGTAGCTGAAGGAGTGCGACTGCAATCTAGAATTGTGCGGCTGCAGAATTGGAACCTGTTAAGCTAAGTCTCGTTTTGCGGACCGCACACATAATTATGTGGTCGCACAACCTCCACAGGGGCATTTTTGTCAGATATTTCCAGCTTAGTATAAATAGAACTTTTTATCATTTTTAGGGTGAATTTTGTTTTGGGAGAGCACCTGAGCCGTTTGTCTTTATTGTTTTAAGTAATATTGTACTAGATTAGCTTCTAAACATTAGATTTTCTTTCCCTGATCAATTATTGTGCATTCTATCTTAATTTCTTCTTGTATTTCTTCATTTTTCATGGTAGCTAAATTTCTAGCTAGGGTTTTGGCCCAACCCTAGTGTGGGTACTTAATGGGTGTTTGATTTAGGACTTTTTTTGTGATTGCGTTAGTGATATGTTGCCTAGTTCTTGCTTGAATTCAAGAATTAATGGTTGCAAACATTGATTCATGCCTAATTGACTTAGTCTCTACTTGAGAAAGAGAGACTAAGTCTAGGAAAACTTGGCTAATAAGAAATTGGGGTGAACTCAAGAAACTGATAGCCCCAATTAAAGGGTTTAATCTAGAGATAGTAAGACCCGACTTGAGCTTTTATCACTTATTTTGTGCAATACGCATTTGGACTTAAGAAAGGCAAATTGGGCAAAACCAGTCAAACTACCGAGAGGCATAGAGTGGGTAATTGCGTGTGATGGCTATATTACAACCCCGACCAATCAGGTTTGTCCAAGAGTTTTCAACGCATTAGGTAACCACCTAGGTGGAAGTCACGATCCTAGATCTTTTATCATTTGGAAAACAACCAAAACCAAAACTATTGTCTCCTAGTTTTATAATTGCAATCAATAGTTTAAAGTATAAGTAGAAGCAACAAACAAGAATGTGGAAGTGTAATCTAAGGAATATTATAAAATTACACTAAATATATACCTAATCCCAATTCTAACTCCCTGAGGATTCGACCCTGACTTGCGTTGGGTTTTATTATTGCTTCGACTGCCTCACTACCTATATTTGTGGTGTGAGTTTGGGTGACATCAGCGGGTTATCTCCTGTGAGGTTTCCTGAGGTTGTGTGGTCCTTATGATGTTTTGTAGAGAGTTCTTTTTACCGGTGAATGATATATGTTACAATTTGAGTTTGGATCTCTTGTGGGAGTTGGCTTGACTATTACAAGGGTGAATATGAGTTTTGCAGACGATTTGAGGTATTATATGGTATGTGCTACATGGGGCTTGTGAAGGATTTAGTTGAATTTTAGTGCGGGGTTCTGGCAGTAATATAGTATGGGTATCATGATGTTATCGATTGTTTTGTTCTATGGCTTTGAGCAAAGTGGGGGAGTCTGCTATCGACGAGTTGTTTGCATGGTTATGTGTTGTATTGGTTTCGGTTCAGGGTATACTGGTGAATCAGTTATGACTTATAGAGGTCGAAATTGAGGATGACTCGGGTAAAGAAATTTCTGGATACAGGTTGTATTACTCTTTATGACTAAGTGAGGCCGAGGGCCTGATTGATGAGGATGAGTGTGGATCGGGGCTGCCCGCCTGCAGCATACTTTATTATTATCGCACGTGAGTTGTCCGTGCAGATTATAGCGCTTGGGCTGAAGGAGCCCCTCCGGAGTCTGTGCACACCCCTTGTGAGCGCAGGTACCTACTGAGTGCGAGTGTCGAGTGCCGAGTGCTGAGTGACTGGGAGGCATGAGTGATTGTGAGGTATGCCCGAGTGGCAAGAGTGATTGTGCGGTATGCCCGAGTTGCAAGAGTGATTGTGAGGTATGCCCGAGTGGCACGAGTGACTGTGAGATTTGCCCGAGGGGCTGTATATGAGTGATGTTCTGCCCGAGGGGCTGTTTATGATTTTATCACTGAATTGCATCGCATTGGCATGCACACATGACATACATGCATAGAGATGTATTTTTCCTCATGCTGTACAACATCACATCATTCATGATTTCTCACATATTTTTTGACAGATGGGCATAGTGATACATTTGTTTTACACGAGTTATCCGGAAGGAAAATGAAACATCTTATTTATTATTGACAAGGTTTTGGGAGAAATTTATTATTTTCAAACTATTCATATTTTTGGCAACTCCAGCAAATGATTTGGGTTTTCACTGAGATATTTGAAAGGAAGAACTATAATTTTTGAAATCATTATTTGGCTGAGTATTTTATCCCTGAGTTATTTTTCGTATTATTTGCTTTATGTTGTTATGGATTGTTGTGGACTATTGGTTTTGGACCCGACTTGGTGGAAGCTCGTCACTACTTTTAACCTACGACTAGGTTTGTTAATTACTCAGTACATGGGGTCGGTTGTACTGATACTACACTTCTGCACATTTCGTGCAGATGTTGGCTGCTGTTGTTGCTGTGCTCGATGGTTGTGGTACTTGAAGATGTACCTGCGTTCCTATTGTAGCTGCCTTTTGTTCTGGATAGCCTTAGATTTATAAAAGCTCTATTTATGTATTATTCAAACAGACTATGTATTTATTTCATTTCCGCTTTGTATACTCTATTCTTAGAAGCTATGATTTGTACTACCAGTTATTAGGGAATGTATAAGGTTAAGATAATTATTTTCTTAAATTTCTTTAATAATTGTTATTGGAATTGGATAGTTCAAAGTTAGCTTACCTAGCGGGTGTGTTAGGTGCCATCACGACTAGTTGGATTTTGGGTCGTGACACTTTATGGACATCTCGTAAAACATAATTGGTTCCTCCTGGTCCCAAACACACTGTCAATGGTCCATCAAATGTTCTTCTGTATAATGTTCCATCTTCAGCCAATGTGAATCGAGCAGCTTTGGTTCGTAGGGTTCTCGACTCTTTAGGGTCCGAGGGGAGCTTTCCATTCTTCAAGTATTCAATATATTTATTCCTCCAATCATAGGTTAATCTTGTAGAGTTTATCTCAGCATGACCTTCCTCGATCACAGATCTCGAGAGTTTAACGACAGTCCCCGAGCTGATTTCATCTTCCTCGACCGATGACCCCAAGTTTGCAAGTGCATCGACCTCAATATTTTGTTCTCGAGGTATATGCTGTAAAGTCCATTCCTTGAATTGGTGCAAAGTTACCTGCAACTTGTCCTAATACCTTTGCATTCTATCCTCTCGAACTTTGAAGGTTTTGTTTACTTGGTTGACCACCAGTAAAGAGTCACACTTGGCTTCACTGACTTCTTCCCCCAAGCTTTTAGTTAGCTCGAGACTTGCAATCATGGCCTCATACTCGGCCTCATTGTTAGTCAACCTAGAAGTTTTGATATATTGCCTAATAGTACTACTCGTGGGCGGCTTCAAACAATGCCTAGCCCGCACCCCTTCACATTTGAAGCACCGTTTGTGAAAAGGGTCCATACCCCCGATGACGTACCCAATTTTAACAAGAGTTCCTTTTCAACTTCGGGAAAGAGGGTTGGCGTGAAATCGACCACGAAGTTCGCTAAAATTTGAGACTTGATGGCCGTCCGTGGTTGATATTCGATGTCGTACCCAGTGAGTTCGACGGCCCATTTGGCCATCGGCCCGACAATTCGGACTTGTGCAAAATATAACAAAGAGGGTAAGTGGTTAAAATGCATATTGGTTGACATTGAAAGTATGATCTTAACTTTTTAGAGGTGCTTATCAGTGTAAGGGACAATTTTGGTAAGTGTGGATATCTAGTTTTTGCTTCTCCTAAGGTTCGGCATACATAATAAACAAGAAATTGCGTACTTTTCTCTTCTCGTACTAGGACACCACTTACCGCAATTTTTGATACTGCCAAGTACAAGTAAAGCTTCTCAACTGCCTTTGGAGTGTGAAGCAGTGGTGGGCTGGATAGGTATCGCTTCAACTCTTCCAATGCCTGTTGGCATTTCGGGGTCCAGGCAAAATCGTTCTTCTTTTTGAGTAAAGAGAAAAATCTGTTGCTTCGATGCGATGACCTCGAAATTAATCGGCCTAAGGCAGCTATCCGTCCAGTTCGCCTCTGTACGGCTTTTACACTATCCATGATGGCGATGTCTTCGATGGCCTTGATTTTATTGGGGTTGATCTCGATCCCCCGATTCGATACCATGAAGCTAAGGAACTTTCCAGAACCAACCCCGAAAGCATATTTCTCGGGGTTGAGCTTCATGTTGTATTTCCTTAAAATCTCGAATGTTTCCTGCAAATGAGCCAAATGGTCCTCTACGTGCAGGGATTTAACTAGCATGTCATCAATATAAACCTCCATTGATTTACCTATTTGTTCTTCGAACATTTAATTCACTAGGCGTTGGTAAGTAGCTCCTGCATTTTTTAGCCCGAAGGGCATTACATTATAACAATATGTTCCATACTTGGTGATAAATGAAGTCTTTTCTTGGTCTTCCGGGTTCATTTGGATTTGATTGTACCCGGAATAGGCATCGAGAAAAGTAAGGATCTCGTGGCCGGCCGTGGCATCGATCATGCGATCGATGTTAGGCAGTGAAAAAGAATCTTCGGGGAATGCCTTGTTTAAATCCTTATAATCTACACACATTCTAAGTTTATCCTCTGTTTTAGGGACTACAACTACATTGGCTAACCATTCGAGATATTTCACCTCCCGAATAGATCCTATTTTGACAAGTTTAGTTACCTCGTCCTTTATGAATGCGTGCTTTACTTCGGACTGGGGTATTCTCTTTTGCTTCACCAGTTTGAATCTAGGGTCCAGGCTTAGCCGATCTGTCGTTACCTTCGGTGGAATCCCTATCATGTCTAAATAGGACCAAGCAAAACAATCTATGTTATCAATAAGAAATTGAATAAGTTTTTTCTTGAGTTCGGGGGTTAATATCGTTCCTAGGTATACCTTTCACTCGGGCAGGTATTCGATCAATACAACCTGTTCCAGCTCTTTGACTATTGATTTGGTGGCGTCTGTATCTTCGGGAACAACAAAAGTTCGAGGGGTCAGAAATCCCTCCTCTTCTTCTTCTATCTCCTGCTTCCCCTATTCGGTCGAGGCTGGAGGCTGTGATTGCTATTTGACGTCCTGTTTATATTTGATGTTCGACCTTTTTGAAGTTGATAATGTCGATATCGGTGTTACAATCGACTGCAAACATTTCCTTTGCATCTTGCTGCTCCCTGTATACTATTTTTACACCGTCTAATGTCGAAAATTTTATCATTTGGTGGAGAGTCGAAGGGACTGCTCTCATATTGTAGATCCAAGGCCTTTTGAGTAGGGCATTGTACCTCATGTCGCCCTCGATCACTTGGAACTTAGTATCTTGAATGGTTCTAGCCACGTTCACCGGTAGAATAATCTCCCCTTTAGTTGTTTCACTGGCCATATTGAAGCCGTTTAGGACCCGAGCTGCGGGCACAATTTGATTTTGTAGGCCGAGCTGCTCCACAACCCTCGATCGGATGATATTCGGTGAGCTACCTGGATCCACTAAAACACGCTTAACTTGAACTTTATTTAATAAGTTAGAAATTACCCGAGCGTCGTTGTGGGCTGAGAAACGCCTTTTGCTTCTTTGTCATTGAATGATAAAGTACTTTCGGACACATAATCTCGGGTTCATTTTTCCCTAGTGATTGATACCTTAGTGCGTTTGAATATGGGTCCTCGTGGAATGTCGACCCCACCGATGATCATATGAATGACATGTTGCGGTTCCTCCTGTTCATTTTTGCTGTTGACGTCTCTTTCTCTGAAATGATTCTTGGCTCGATTGCTGAGGAAGTCTCGAAGGTGGCCCTCATTGAATTGACGGGCTACCTCCTCCCTTAATTGCCTATAATCCTCGGTTTTGTGACCATGCGTGCCATGATACTTGCATATCAAATTTGGGTTTCTTTGAGAAGGATCAGTTTGTATGGGTCTGAGCCACCTAGTATCTATGATCCTTCTGATTGCCAATACAATGCCTGATGCATCAATGCTAAAGTTATATTCCGATAACTGAGGTGCTTCTATGGGATTGGAATACTTGTCAAAACCACTCTTGCTCATAAGTCCTCGAGAATTCTGTCCTCGATCACTTCTCCGATCGTTTTGGGTGGAATTGCATCCTGAACCATTATCCTTATTGTTCCTTTGATTTGCAGTATATGGTTGATATAGGTCTCTGTTCCACCTTGGCTACCTGTCGACGTCCCTCTGGTTTTTAACTGCCGACCTGTTTGGATGTGCTGAACCGGAAGGGGCTCCCAATTGATAGTCCTTGACCCTGATCTTCGTTTGGTATCGATTGTGCACATCTTCCCAAGTTATTGCTAGATATTCGATCAAATTTTGTTTCAACTGACGTGATGCTATCAAACTCCGCTTCTTTAAACCTTGGGTGAAGGCTTGAACGGCCCAATCATCTGTGAACGGTGCAACTCCATGCGTTCTATTTAAAATCGGGACACGAACTCCCTCAACATTTCATTATCCCTTTGTCTTACCTTGAAAAGGTCTGATTTCCTCGTTGCGGCCTTTATGGCCCTGAAGTGTGCCTTTACGAAAGAATCTGCTAACATGGCAAATGATTCTATGAAATTTGGTGGCAGGTTGTGATAACAAATCATTGCTCCCTTCGAAAGGGTCTCTCCGAATTTTTTCAACAGCAAAGATTAGATTTCGTCATCCTCTAAATCGTTACCCTTGATGGCACATGTAAATGAAGTAACATGCTCGTTGGGATCGGTGATACCATTATATTTGGGTATGTCTCGCATACGAAACTTCTTTGGAATAGGCTTCGGAGCCGCACTTGGAGGAAAGGGCTTTAGTACAAACTTCTTTGAATCCATCCCTTTCAAGATTGGCGGTGCCCTCGGTATCTGATCAACGCGAGAGTTGTATGTCTCCACTTTTTTATCGTTGGCTTCGATTCTCTTCTCCCCTGATTCAATTCTTTTGGTGAGCCCCTTGAGCATTTTAATTATCACAGGATCAGTCCCTGATTCGTTACCATTTGGCCTCTCCGGTACTGGCTCGGTACGACGAGTAATTTCCGGCTCGATTTTATTAGGAGCTTTATGTTGATTTTGTAACTGAGGAATAGCGGTTTGCTGAGCCTGAAGCATTTCTTATATTACTTGGAGACTGACTCCCTTGTCTCCTCTGCCCGGTGTTCCTTGGCCACTAGATCAGCCTTCTCTGTGTACACTCCCATCGAGATCTGTGCCTAGTTTCGCATTTAGAGCAACGTGCAAACTGACATCGACGGGGTTGGCAACCGGTGATCCCCCGTGATTAGCCTGTGGCACTTCGATTCCTGGAGCAATCACATTTTTGTTTTTACCATGGAATCTGAGGCCATTGTCACCGTGTGTGGATGTGTTTTGTGAGTTTGATATGTTTTAACCTGTAAGTAAAGATAATTGACAAGAACAAGCATAAAAAAGTGTGTTTCACCAGAATCAGTACTGAAAAATCACTATTATCCTTAGCCCCACGGTGGGCGCCAAACTGGTTACCCTAAAATTTCGAGTAACAGTTAAACTTATTTTGTGGTTTCAAGGATACGTGATTTAATCCAATACTAATTGATAAACAAGGAATTAAATAGATAATCTGAATAGTAAAATAAATCGAACCAGTGTTCTGGCAGTGCTTTCGACTTCGATTCGAGATGGTCTCGAGGTTGGGTAACAAGAATGATAAAGAACATAAAATAAGCAGTGATGTGCAGTAATAGATAGTAAGTTAAATAGAGAAAGCAGTGTATGTGTATATGTTTATCAGTGAATCAATCCCCCTTACAAATGAATGGGGTTCCTCTTTTTATAGTAGAGGAATCCTAAATAAGGTATAATTCTAATAATGGAAACAAATCACATGATTGGCGTCAATAACCGCTTGATTCGATCTGTTCCGGGATTTCCGCCGAGATCTTCGGTCAGTTGCTAATATCTCGCCATTCTGTTATTATGCCTTACTCGAAGTAGGTCATGCTCGGTCACAATCTTCAGTGAGCACTTCGATCTTCATGCTCCATACTCTGCCATTGAGCTCGAGTCTGGTCTATTATGAGTTTACTCTCGAGGCAGCTCCTCGTGCCTATGAAATCGGACATGCCCGATTTCGACCGTATACAATTATTTACGTAATTGTTGAGATATTTGATGTGTGAGATCAAGTGTAAGAGGGCGTTTATAAAACTTATAATTTATTCCAAGTTAAATTTTAGGTGTTTTTAATTACAAAATTCTTTCACTTGTCATGAGTATTAGTATTAGGTTTTATAAGGGGAGTCGTAGAAATATATAACATTTTCCGGAGTATCTAAAGCATCAATCGTGAGGAGTTTATTTTGTAAAAGTTTTAAAATTACTCAGCAATTACTTTAAGATTTTAAATCGAAATGCTCAAATATTTTTATACTTTAATATGAGTAAGAGAATAGATACTTTCACACTATCTAAGGCTTATGAATTTGTAAGGTCATTTTCTAAGCAAGACTAACAAGAAAATATCCATAGAACTAGACCAAACTTCGAATGTACAGAAAATTAAAGCATCATAGGAAATATTTTTTTAACTTCATTTTAAATATGAACTTATTAAAACTTATACGATAAAAGTGCTATGTATTTTAATCACTTCCGTATATAGAATGATGGTAATATGTATTTTATGGATATTTTCTTGAGTAGTCTTGCTTAGCTAAACCTTGCGTCATAAACCTTAAATAATATGAAAATATTTATTCGCTTACTCATATTGAAGTAAGAAAATATTTGAGCATTTTGATTGAAATATTAAGGTAATTAGTGAGTAATTTTGAACTTTTACAAAATAAACTCCTCATGAGATGCTTTACAAAATAAGCTCCTCATGAGATGCCTTAGGCACTCCAGAGAGAAATATTATATATCTCTACCGGCTTTACTCGTAAAACCTAATCCTAATACTCACGACAAGTGAACGAATTTTGTAATCCAAACCATAGGTTATGTAATCCTTGGATTTACTTGTAACCTTTATATACTCGTAAATATTTTGATACTTGTTGTGACACATTGTACATGTCTAAAATGAGGGAGAAAATTATGTCAAAAAGCATAGTATCCAACTCATCAAACCGATCATTTTAGGGAAAGTTACTGACAAATGCAAAACTCGTGTTATTAAAATAAAAGCTTATATTGATCATTTAACATCTTCTTTTTTAATTCTAAGGTTAAATTCCTAGAATTGTACATAACTCAAAATCCCTACAACTTAGGAGCAAACATCTTGGTTTTAGAGCGTCCAGTCCTTAACTAATAGGCTATAGAGCAACTCTTTTAGACGAGGTGGAACGATTTCACAAATGCGAAATCAGTAGATTGTAAGTAAATAAACTTATCTTTAGACTTAATTCAGCAATGAAAACCTCATTTTGATTGTGTTCCCTATGCAATTTCCGCAAAAATAGTGATTTTTATTTTACTCTATTTTGATATACCTCTTTCCAACTCGCATTTCTGGCAGTTAGTTTAAAGAGGCTGGTTTGAGATATATAATAACAAGCAGAATAGAAGAAAATAATGTAAAATATTTCACCTGAAAGTGACTGCCTTACTAACGGATGACAGCGGAAAGCATACTCATCAGCAAAGAAAAAAAACAAAATTGACAAGAGCAGATAGCTGCATAGCCAATAATCAAGTAAAATAAGAAAGATCCAAATTTTACTTTGATACTCGGGCAAGACAGCAGTATAAGTACCAAATATTCCAAGGTAGAATAATTATCTACATTATTGAAAAAACTCGCTTTCCTTTATCAATATGTTCACAAAGCAGATATTCAGAAAATCAGAGTAACATCTGTACTCTCAGCAACGGAAAACTGTAACCTACCGATTTTGTTGCTACAATGTAATATTTCAAAGAAAAGCTATGTGTGGAACGATGGTGTAATGATTCAACTGGTCATTTTGATGTTTAGAACCCCGTTCCCCTAAATAAGACTCCCCATATCTACTTTTATTAATTTATGACTTGCGGGGATGGTTGGTTCGGAATTTGGAAGTGATCGGGTTGAAATCGGAACAATTGGTTCCTTAGTTTGGCTTTAAAGGGCAAGTTTGACTTCGGTCAATATTTTGAGAAAATAACCCCGGAATCGGGATTTGAAGGTTCCAACAGGTTCGAATGATGATTTTGGACTTAGGCGTATGTCCGAATCGAGTTTTGGATGACCCGGGGGCATTTCGGCGCCTATTGTGGAAGTTGACATTTTTGAAAAATTTCATAAATTTGGGATGAAATACATTCCAATGTTATCGATATTCGTTTGGGATTTCGAGTATGGAAATTGCTCCGTATAATAATTTTGGTATTGAGAGCGCATCCGGAAGTGGATTCGGAGGTCCGTAGATCATTTTGGAGTCATTTAGCGAAAGTTGGAAATTTGGATAATTTTAAAAATTTGACCGGGGAGTTGACTTCTTGATATCAGAGTCGGAATCTAGTTTCGAAAATGTTTATAGCTCCGTTATGTCATTTATGACTTGTGTGTAAAATTTGAGGTCAATCGGGCTTGAATCGATAGGTTTCGAGTAAGTTCGCACGAGACCTAACTTCAAATGAGCATAACTCTCATGATACGATGTGTTATATAGTGCATTACCTATCCAATGAAATATCTTTGAGTCTCATTTCTAACGCTTCACACCGTTCGTCAATTGGACATTCCTACAAGAAGTTATGACCCAATTACCAACGGCTGGGAAAATGCGATTATGCGGCAAATTGTGCGATCGCAAATCAATTATGCGAGCCGCAAAACAGGTTTATGACCCGCAAAATGGTCGCCGATATGCCCGGCGCACACCACTTCTGGGCATCAGTTTTGCGTTCCATTGTGCGACCCGCATACCTATTGGCGGTGCATTGTGCGATCGCCTACCTGTTTTCGGAGGGTTAATTTTTCTATTTTTATAACCCGACCCCATTTTGATAAATAGGTTTTGGGGCTTATTTTGTGGCAATTATCTGATAATTTTAGAGAGAAGTGAGAGTGTTCTAGAGAGAGAAAGTAGATAAAGTGTCTTGTTCATCGAATTCTTGTCCAAGCCTTGAAATCCAACAAGAAATCCCTCAAGTTCTTCATAAAAAAGGTAAGGTTCTAACCCCTAATCTTCAATTTCGAGTTTGGGTAATGATGGGTGATTAAGAGTATGATTCTTGGGTGTAAGAGTATTATTTATACGTATCAATAAAGTTTATGAAAAGAGTGTTGAGTTCAAATGGGTAAAGATTGGGTTGAAAATAAAAGAAATCTTCAAAAACTTTAATTGAAGATTTGAGAGTCGAGTTGATGTCGGAATTTGGTGAAATTTATATGGACGGACACGTGGTTGGATGGACGTTCATATTTTATAACTTTTGTCGGGTTCCAAGACGTGGGCCCCACAGGCAATTTTTGAGTTAATTTCGAGTTTTATTGAAAAATGTAGTATTTTCTTATGAAATTAATTTCTATAATTTTAGTGATTGTATCAAATTTATTTTGGCTAGATTCGAGCCCTTCCGAGTTAGATAATCGAGGAAAAGGCCTTCTATTGGATTAAATTGGAGCAAATTGATGTAAGTCTCTCGTCTAATGTTGTGAGGGAGAAATTACTTCATAGGTGATTAAATTAATAATTGTTGTTAATTGTGAGGGCTACGTACGTACGAGGTGATGAGAGTCCGTGCGTTGCTACTATTAATGCTAAAGTCCGGGAAGTTTAGGACTCAAAAGCATGAATTACTTGTATAAATTGTATTCTTAGTGAATATTAAAATATGAAAATCTCATATGCTTAATTTTCTGTTTAAATTAATTAATTATTAAAAAAAATTGTTCATTCTCCTGAATTTATCTTATAATAAGTATACTCTCCTTTCAGAGATACTTAAGAAAATGTCCTTTTTTCTTGTGGAGCGGGCCGAATGCCTCGACAGGATTTATGCATCTATGGATCGTGCCGCCCGTCCCTCGACAGTGTACACGATACGCTGGATCGGTCCGTACGACCTCGGCAGAAATCATGCCTAATAATAATAATTACACGATACTTTGATAGTTTATTGCAGCTTGTGAAGATAATTGATAAATTGGAAATCTTTGGAATTTAAAGAATTATTTATCTCTGCTTGTTAATAAAATATTGTTATTCCTGTAAATGAGGCTAATTGATAAATTGAAATTTTATTGGAATTGAAGGAATTAAATTAATATATTAAGAATTGTTGCATTTGACTGGTTAAAGAAAATCATTGTAATATCTATAAATCATGTTTATCTAGATATTGCTATTTTTATTTCATTTATTATTATTGACTCTTACTGAGTGTCAAAGTCGGCCATCTCGTCTCTACCTCTTCGAGATTAGGCTTGATACTTACTGGGTACATATTATTTTTCGTACTCATGCTGCACTTGCTGCACATTTTATTGTGCAGGTACATATATGTCTAGCGGCCTTGTGGGCGCAGAGGTGTGGTTACAATTATGGGGACATAGGTGAGCTGCATTCTGTATTACGATCCGCATCCAACTGAGTCTCTTTCAGAGGTTTTATATTTTTCCTGTCTAATTTGAATTCCGGACAGACGCTGTATTTTATTTTTAACTCCCTAGCAAATGCTCATGCACTTGTGATACCGGTTTTTGTGAATGATTGTGAATTGTTTAGAAATTTAGTTGCTAAAAGTATTTATCATTTACTCTATGAGTTTTATCTTTATTATTTCATTGAAGAAATTTTGATTTTAAAAATACTAAAATGGGTAATTAAGCTAAGTATGTATTGTTGGCATGCCTGACAGCGATGTCCGGCGCCATCATGACTTTTAATGGATTTTTGGTCGTGACATATGGCAGATCAACACTCTTTGCACTATGTATACTTAATAAATTTCATGGGAAAAAACCTCCAACTTCGTTCCAATTCAGGTTTGAGGTTCCACTTTATAATTGATAGTTGTAGCTGCCTAAGCAAGATTATAGCTCTGTGGCCTATGTCATCCTAGCTTTGCCTTTGGCAGTGTTTTAAAACATGTTTTCTGGACGAGCCCTCGGGCGAGGCGTACCAAACACTGAGGCATACTAGTGGAGCGAAAGTACCGTGGGGCGTACGCACCAACTTTCTGGGTGTTTGCCTAGGTGTAAGCCCCATTGTTTTGGGCCTTTATTTGGGGCGTAAGCCCCAAGGACGTTTTCAAATTTGAGCCAAAATTGCTTGATAAATCCTTTTCTAAAATTTAAATATTCAAAAATTATTTCTTAGTGAGTTTTCAAACTAAAAATATCAAAAGTCAACATTTTTTAATTGTTTATTTTAATTTCACAATCCTTTCTCTTTGTCATTTACTGAGAAACAAATACACTTTTGACCTTTGTCTGCAAAATGCAAAACGTTTGGCCTCTAATTCCTACTGTCACGACCCAAAATTCCCACCTTCGGGACCGTGATGGTGCCTAACATTTCACTTGCTAGACAAGCTAACGTTAGAATATAATTAGCCATTTTAGACAAAATTTTAAATTAATTAATAACAAGAAAACAACTATGGAAATAAAGTCTGAAATAAAGTGAATATTCCATAATAATCGCGATATCTAAATACCAACCCAGAACTGGAGTCAGAAGTACACGAGCTTCGAGAATAATACAAATAAGGGTCTGAATAAAATAAAATTGTCTTAAAAGAAACACACATCTAAAATAAAGTAGACGGGGACTTCAAAATTGCGGATGCTGTGCAGTTATACCTCAAGTCTCCTCTGGGTGGTTAAATCCGAGCAAGTCTATAGTACGCCGCAGGGACCAACTTCGAAATCTGCACAAGAAGTGCAGAGTGTAGTATCAGTACAACCTACTCCACGTACTGGTAAGTGTCTAGCCTAACCTCGACGAAGTAGTGACGAGGCTAAGGAAAGTCACTTACATTAACCTGTACGCAATAATAGTAATAAAAACAATAATAAAAATAAATCAGGTAATAATTTTAACAGTTGAAGCGAACTCAGCAATCATAACCAATTATTATTTCAATCAATTTCCGTTGAGGCGTGCAACCCGATCCCACAATATATTGATATTCAATTCCATTGCGGCGTGCAACCTGATCCCACAATATATTCATATTCAATTCTGTTGTGGCGTGGAACCCGATCCCAATATATCTTTTTAATCAATTTTGTTGCGGTGTGCAACCCACTCCTCCAATATATTCATTTCAATCAATTTTGTTGCGCGCGTGCAACCCGCTCCACCAATATATTCATTTCAATCAATTCTGTTGCGGCATAAGTTGGTATTAGAGCATTAGGTTACATAGGTCTCACGAGTCACGAGAAAGCTTAGTAGAGTCTGAAGGATTGGTACAGAGATGTCTGTACTTATCTTCCAGAGGCTATGGAGTTTAGGAACAATTTCACTTCTATTCTACTATGTCGTGCGATTTTATTCTATCATTGACGATTGAACTCTTCTATTCTTGTCTGATAGCAAATGGCGATAATACGCATTGCGTCTACAACCGGACAGGAGCCAGAGCCCCCAATGACAGCTATGACTAGGGGCAAAGGCCAAGGCAGAGGCCGAAGTCGTGCTAGAGGCTGAGGCTGAGGCTGAGGCTGAGCTCAATCTAGAGCTCGAGCAGCAGCACCTGTTGTAGAACCTTAGGTGGATTTAGAAGCAGAGGTTCCAGCTTAGACGGTACTTGTTGGAGTAGTTCAGGCTCCGGAAGGATTCATAGCTACTCCAGTACTTCAGGATGCTCTAGTCCGTTTGGTGAGTCTTATGGAGGGTGTGGCCCAAAATGGTACCTTTTCTAATGGCACCAACCATCTCATAGGCTGAGGGAGGAGAATAAACTCCCACTACTCCAACTCCGGAGTAGATAGCTCCCCAGTATCGGGCTCTAGCAGCCCCGCCAGTTGGGGTAGTTTAGCTGAATGTTGTGGCACAGGCCGGTGATAGGCCCTCCATGTCTTCTGAGGCTTTATTGAGATTGGACAAGTTTATTAAGCTCTTTCCAGTTCACTTTAGTAGTGCACCTTTTGAGGACCCACAGGATTATCTTCACCGCTGTCATGAGGTGCTGCAGAATATAGGAATAATTGAAAGGAACGGGGTCGATTCTGCTGTGTTTCAGATGATTGGCTCCACCAAAAGGTGGTGGAGAGATTATGTATTTACTAGACCAGCTGGTTCAACTGCACTTACCTAGGAGCAGTTCTCACAGCTATTTCTGGAGAAGTTTGTTCCTATTACTCTGAGAGAGGAGTACCGCAGGGTATTTGAGTGCCTTCAATAGGGTAGCATGATCGTCACCCAGTATAAGACTCGATTTGTGGACTTAGCACGTCATGCCATCATCTTGCTTCCTACTGAAAGGGAGAGAGCGAGAAGATTCATTGACAGACTCACTTATACTATTAGGCTTCAGATGCCCAAGGAGAGAGGGAGTGATATTTCCATCTAGACGGACGTAAATATTGCTAGGCGAATCGAGTTAGTTCATGCTCAAGAGAGAACCAATGTCAGATAAGAGGCCCTGTCATTCCAATAATTTCAGAGACGCCTCTTCTTGAGGTATGTCACGCCCCAAACCTAGGAGCGAGACAAGCACCCGGTGCCCCACCTAACTTGGCGTACCAAATTGCGACTAAGGGACTCTGAACATATAATGTCATACTTTGGCCATGGGGCCACCTTGCAAGACAATTTGCGAAGCAAAATATAAAACTGAATGGAAACTAGCGCTAACTAAACATCAATATAAAGCTAGGCCGAAAAGGCCGTCATAGCTACTACAACTGACAAACCACCAAATTATACATACCAGGCCTACAAACCCAACATACTGCACTAACCAACAGGATATGTCTACAAGCCTCTACTGATAGATATATTGTGATCGGAACAGGGCCCTGACCTACCCATATTATATATCTAAATACATACATAAGATGCACACAAAAACTTAGACCCGATAACTCCGAAGGATGTGGAGCTTACCGATCAAGCTAAACTCTGGAAACACCTACTGAGGAGGTCTACTCGTCTGTCTATCTGAACCTGCATGCATGAAATGCAGCGTCCCCAGAAAAGGGACGTCAGTACGAAATAATGTACCGAGTATATAAGGCGATAACATAACTGAAAGTTGAAACTGAACTGATAATATAATAACTGAAAATAATTGGGAGTCAAAGATGATCTGGAGATATACTTACCTGCTGATACTGACTCAACTCCTTCAATATAGTAAGTAAAATAATTGTACGGCCTTATAAGGCTCGGTATATATAACTGCTCTGCCATAGTAGGCTCGCTCATAGGCGCTCGGCCATACTAGGCTATGTATCTCGACCATGCTGGGCTCGCTCATAGGCGCTCGGCCACAGTAGGCTCGGTATATAACTTTCCATCTGATCAGAGGTTGCCCAATAGGGGCCTGCCCATCGATTATAGCTCGATGGTAATGAAAATACTGTAATACTGTATATATAGGCTTGCTGCTCTCTTGACTGGAAGAAGACAATACTATATTGAATATAGAATCTCGATAAGGAATAATATTGTAACTTATGAGACTAGAATAGTGTGAATAAATTCATGAATATGAACTTCTCTTTTTGTCTCATTACTAACACATGTAGCTACGAGATCATGCCAAAATGAAGGAAGGCTTAGCCTTAACATACCTTATCACAATCTTTCCAATCACCAAGTTGAACTCACCTCTTTGCACCTTAATCTACAAGAATGATAATAATACTATCGTTAAGTTACGAAAGGTACAACTATCGCACAACGAACGACAAACTTATTTTGTATTAAAACGGGCAGCATCTCCCCTATAATCCTTACTTCCTCCAAATTCAAGATAACACCAACAATACAAGAACAGAACAATAACAACATATATACATCATTTTCCAGCCCTATATACACCATCAAATACTACAAAACAGCCCAACACACCCCAATCTCTTCATACACAAAACGACCACCGTAGTAGTGTCAAACGACCCGAAAATGTTATGACGAACGACCAGCCAACCACCCTACATTTATATGGTGTTTCTACACCCCCTTCCTCCTCCAAAACTCCACAAAATAGTAGTAAAACACGCAGCCCAACAGCAACATAAAATAGTCCGCAACAAGTGAATAACTCGAACTCACGGCTTCCGATCACCGTCCCGTGAGTTCTCACAAGTATAGAACGACTTACCATGTATTTATAGAAGAAAAACTGGATGAAAGAGAGCAGTAAACTCACCTTATTTGTTGTATAACTCAGCTCCTATCTTGGTTCTTCAAACTCTAGGTTTTACCTCCAATTAGAACTTGAAAGGGAGAGAAAATCAATTACGGTTTGTGGGAAATTTTTGGGAGGATTCTTTGCAGAGCTTATGTCTGGTTATTATGCTCTATTTTAAGTCTAATATATGAAGAAAATAGGCCTTTAAAAGGCCTCTTTGGACGACCCGAAATGGCCCATTTTTGGGCTTCCATTTAAGCAAGTAGGTGACACACCTACTTGTCACCTAGCAGCTTGTGCAGTATCGCAAAAATGCCCATATCTCACTACTCTGATGTCATATTTACAAACGGTTTAATGCATTGGAAAATAGACTCATAGATATTTAATTTGATGGGTGGAACACCCCATAACTCTAAGTATATTGGGAGAAAATTGCAGTTAGATTTGACCCAAAGTTTCAGTAAAACTTATGAGTGTAACTTGTGATGACTTTCATCGACTTTTGTTCCACAACTCGCTTGACATTAAAACATAACACACGGATGTCATACGATTAATATAAATCATAACATAATCTCCTTATCATGTTAATCACCCTATTCTCACCCCAAAGGTACATGTTATAACATTCCCAACTTGTCGACTTTCGACGAAACATTGTTTTATTCAATTGCTTTAGCTTCTGAACTGTCCAACCCTCTTTGTACTTGTTGTTCATGATCTTCAATATTTGCAACCTCATAGGTAACATGATTAACTTACTTTATATACTTTTAAATATTATCTCATTTTTGGTCCTACATTAGTTTGCTTACGACGCATTTTTACGTACAAAAATATAGGGTGTAACATCACTCCCCCCTTGGGAACATTCGTCCTCGAATGTTTACTCTTAGAGACTTTGGAAAATTTTGCCAGAGTATCCTTCGTACACTAGGTTAAAACCAACCTGCACGCAGCCAGAAAACATACTATGCATGCCACACATGGCCAATCTTTATAAATAGCAGCAATTTGCCTCACCGACCGTAAATCATAAATATTGAAAGTGACAAATAAAAGCTTACCTGATGACCTGCTAGCCTACATAGAGCTATGTTGTAGCGTCCCATCTCGAACCATATATTCAGTTTGAAATAGGTGGGGGTATTTAGACTTTATTTCTTCCTCCGATTCTCATGTCATCTCTTCTACATTCTTGCTCCTCCATAAAACCTTCACGGAAGCTACCTCCTTATTTCGTAGCTTGCGGATTCGTCGGTCTAGGATGGCAACTGGAATTTCCTCGTATGACAAGTCCTCTGTAATCTGTACATCATCTGTGGGCACCACTCGGGTAGGATCGCCAATGCACTTCCGTAGCATAGATACGTGAAAAATTGGATGGACAGACTCCAATTCTGAGGGCAACTCTAACTCATAAGCTACTTGGCCCACTCTCCGAATGATCCTATAAGGCCCAATATACCGTGGGCTAAGCTTTCCTTTCTTGCCAAACCTCATCACGCCCTTCATAGGTGATACCTTTAAGAATACCCAGTCATTAATCCTGAACTCTAAGTCTCGTCACCGCACATCAGAATATGACTTCTGACGACTCTGAGCTATCAACAGTCGCTCCCGGATAAGCTTTACTTTCTCTATGGCCTGCTGAACCAGGTCTGGCCCATGTAACCCAGATTCTCCAACATCAAACCACCCTATAGGAGATCTACACTTACGCCCATACAAAGCCTCGTACGGAGCCATCTGGATACTGGAGTGGTAACTGTTATTATATGCAAACTCGATAAGAGGTAGATGTTCATCCCAACTTCTTTTAAAATCCAACACACATACTCGTAACATATCCTCGAGCGTCTGAATTGTGCGCTCGGCTTGTCCATCAGTCTGTGGATGAAAAGTTGTGCTGAGATTCACCTGAGTCCCTAGACCTCTCTGAAATGACCTCCAAAAATGTGCTGTAAACTGAGCCCCACGGTCAGATATAATAGAAACTGGTACTCCGTGTAGCCGCACTATCTCCTTAATATATAACTTTGCATAATCTTCTGCTGTATATGTAGATCTGACCGGTAGGAAGTGAGCTGATTTCGTGAGCCTATCGACTATCACCCATATGGAATCGAACTTACGATTAGAACGAGGTAAACCCGTGATAAAGTCCATGTTTATCGCCTCCCATTTCCATGTCGGGATCTCTATAGTCTGCATTAGCCCTCCGGGCTTCTGGTGCTCTACCTTCACTTGCTGGCAACTAGTACATTGGGCGACAAACTCAGCAATGTTCTTCTTCATATCGTTCCACCAGTACACATCCTTAAAGTTATGATACATCATCGTCGATCCAGGATAGATGGAATACCATGAATAATGTGCCTCTGACATAATCCTGTCTCGTAGCCCTGCTACATCTGGAACACACAAACGACCCCTGTATCGGAGAACCCCATCTCCCTTGAGCTCTAACAATGGCTTCTTCTGCTGCGGAACTCGCTCTCTCAACTTGACCAACTCTGGGTCCTCGTACTGCCTTTCCTTGACTTCAGCTATGAGGGATAATTTTGCAGTGTTTTGGAGTACAACTCCACCATCCTCAGAATCTACTAACCGAACCCCCAACGAAGCCAATTGATGAATCTCTCTAGCTAATTGTCTTTTTCTCGGGCTCTACATGTGCTAAGCTACCCATAGATCGGCGACTTAAGGCATCTGCTACAACATTAGCTTTCCCTGGATGGTAGAGAATGTTAACATCGTAATCTTTCAATAACTCAAGCCATCGCCTCTGTCGCAAATTCAACTCTTTCTGCTTGAAGATATATTGTAGGCTTTTATGATCAGTAAATACATCAACATGAACACCATATAAATAATGCCGCCATATCTTAAGTGCATGGACAACCGCAGCTAACTCGAGGTCGTGGGTCGGATAATTCCTCTCGTGCTTCCTCAACTGCCTTGAAGCATACGCAATTACCTTCCCATGTTGCATCAGGACACATCCTAACCCGACACCTGATGCATCACAATACACGGCATAACCCTCTAGACCCTCTGGAAGTGTTAGAACTGGAGCTGAGGTCAACCTGTTCTTAAGCTCTTGGAAACTCCGCTCACAAGCCTCTGTCCATTGAAACTTAGTTTCTTTCTGTGTCAACTTCGTCAATGGTGCCGAAAGGGAAGAAAAACCCTCTACGAACCTCCGATAGTATCCTGCTAAGCCTAGAAAGCTACGAACCTCTATCGGAGTGGTTAGGTCTAGGCCAAGATTTCACGGCCTCAATCTTCTGAGTGTCTACCTTTATCCCTTCATCTGATACAATATGCCCCAAGAATGCTACAGACTTCAACCAGAACTCACATTTAGAAAACTTAGCATACAACTTACGATCACGGAGGGTTTGGAGTACCGCTCGCAGGTGGTCCGCATGCTCATCCTCTGAACGGGAATAAACCAGAATATCATCAATAAATACTATCACGAACAGATCTAAAAATGGCCGGAATAGGCTATTCATCAAGTCCATAAATACAGCGGGTGCATTAGTCAACCCGAAGGACATGACAAGGAACTCGAAGTGGCCATATCGGGTCCTGAAGGCTGTCTTCGGAATATCTTTTTCCCGAACTCTGACCTGGTGGTACCCCGACCTCAAATCTATCTTTGAAAAGCATCTAGAGCCCTGCAACTGATCAAACAAGTCATCGATCCTTGGAAGTGGATACTTATTCTTAATAGTTACCTTGTTCAGCTACCTATAATCGATACACATCCTCAACGAGCCGTCTTTCTTCCGCACAAATAGTACCAGTGCACCCCAAAGTGAGGTACTGGACCTGATGTAACCTTTCTCCAGCAAATCTTTTAACTGCTCCTTCAACTCCTTCAATTTGGCAGGTGCCATTCTATACGGAGGGATGGATATTGGTTGAGTTCCTGGAAGCAAATCGATGCTAAAATCAATCTCTCGCTCTGGAGGAATACCTGGAAGCTCATCTGGAAACACATCTGCATACTCTTTGACTACGGGAATAGACTGAAGTGTAGGTATCTCAGCATCTGCATCTCTAACTCGCACAATATGATAAATGCACCCTTTTGCGATCATTTTCATCGCCTTCAGATAGGAAATAAACCTACCTCTGGGTGTTGCTGTATTACTTACCCATTCAAGGACTGGCTCACCCGAAAAATGAAATCTGACTGCCTTTGCTCGGCAATCAACTGTGGCATAGCAAGCTGCCAACCAGTCCATGCCCATGATAGCATCAAAATCCATCATCTCTAGCTCAACTAGGTCAGCTGAGGTCTGACGACTACAAATTGTCACCGTACAACCTCGGTAAACCCGTCTAGCAATAATCGATTCTCCGACCGGTGTAGATACCGCAAAAGGATCACTTAGTATTTCAGGCACTATACCAAACTTCCTTGCGACAAATGGGGTAATATATGATAAAGTAGATCCTGGGTCTATCAAAGCATAAGCATCGTGAGAGCAAATGGTTAATATACCTGTCACAACGTCTGGTGAAGACTCCTGGTCCTGTCGACCCGCTAAAGCATAGATACGGTTCTGATTACCACCTGAACTGGAACCTCTACCTCTGCCTCGACCTCTACCAGCCGAAGACTGAGACTCGCGCCCTGAAGTATGCACGGACATAGATGATCCTGTTGCTGAACTCGCTGGTTGTGCCATTCCCCCAGAATCTCTATTTGGGCAATCTCGCATCATATGCCCCGGACGCCCACATGTATAACAAGCATTAGAACCTGCTCGGCATTGGTCCAAGTGTCCTCTACCACAGATGTCACACAGTGGAGGAAATGACCACGTCTGTGCAGAACCTCGCTGTCGCTGCAAACCAGACGCCCGTGAGCTCTCACCTGGTCCTGACTGAATATAGCGGTTATACTTGTAACCCTGTAACTGAGGTGGCGGAGGCCTAGGTGGCCGTTCGAAGTACTGGGTCCTATAACTACACTGAGATTGCTCCTGAGACCTGGGAAATCTCATCCTCTTACATTGCCCTTGCTCAGCCTTCTCTGTACCCTGCTGCCGACGCCTACCCCTTTCTATATTCTGGGCGAATGCCTGAATCCGGGAGATATCCATACTATCCTGCAATGCAGCGGTGGCACATGCCTCGGTTAACTCTGGGGCTAACCCTGCTATAAACCTGTGAATCCTGTCCCGCATAGTAGCAACTATGGATGGTGCATATCTGGCCAATGAGTCAAAACGGAGACTATACTCTCGAACACTCATATTACCCTGCTTGAGGGCTAAAAACTGATCGACTCGAGCCTGTTGGATCTCCTGCGGTAGGTACTGGTCAAGGAAGGCATCTGAAAAATTCTCCCAAATAGCTGGAGGTGCATCACGTCCCCTGGACCTCTCCCATCCCTCGTACCAAAGGATGGCTATATCTCGGAGTCGAAAAGCTGCTAGCTCAAGTGCCTCTTTCTCCGTGGCATGCATAACACGAAAGATCCTATGAAGTTGATCTATGAAATCCTGCGGGTCCTCCCTCTGATCTGTCCCCGTGAACTCTGGGGACTCAAAGTAATAAACTCTCGGACCCTTGAACTCTCAGACCCCTCAGAAGTTCCTGCACTAGCTGATGCCCTAGCCTGTTGCTGGGTAGCTACCAACTGTGTCAACAAATGCACCGCACTTCTCAAGTCCTGATCTGATGGAAGTGGGGGCGGGGGGAACTGGATGTGGGATTTCCTTAGGAATCTCCGCAGTTGGTGGAGGAGCCGGTAATGGCTGAGTAGGGGTCTCACCTTGAGCCTCAGACTGGGCCCCATCTACTGGGGGTACCCTGCTGGTCCCCTCACCTACTGCTGTATCTCTCCTCTGGCTAGCCGTAGTCTTCCTAGTCACCGTCATCTGTGCATGCAAACACCAACACATAAGTTTAATTCAAATTTCCTATAACTCAGTTCTATAGCACGATTTAGATTTCAAAGAAGGGTAACCAACTCCTAAATGCCCTGTAGTTCCCTGCTTATATAATGTGGTGCACAACACATCTATAAACAAGACCCTACTAGACACGGCTTGTAGACTCCCTAGGACAGAACTGCTCTGATACCAAGTTTGTCACGCCCCGAACCTAGGAGCGAGACAAGCACCCGGTGCCCCACCTAACTTGGCGTACCAAATTGCGACTAAGGGACTATGAACATATAATGTCATATTTTGGCCATGGGGCCACCTTGCAAGACAATTTGCGAAGCAAAATATAAAATTGAATGGAAACTAGCGCTAACTAAACATCAATATAAAGCTAGGCCGAAAAGGCCGTCATAGCTACTACAGCTGACAAACCACCAAATTATACATACCAGGCCTACAAACCCAACATACTGCACTAACCAACAGGATATGTCTACAAGCCTCTACTGATAGATATATTGTGATCGGAACAGGGCCCCGACCTACCCATATTATATATATAAATATATACATAAGATGCACACAAAAACCTAGACCCGATAACTCTGAAGGTTGTGGAGCTTACCGATCAGGCTAAACTCTAGAAACACCTACTGAGGAGGTCTACTCGTCTGTCTATCTGAACCTGCATGCATGAAATGCAGCGTCCCCGGAAAAGGGACGTCAGTATGAAATAATGTACCGAGTATATAAGGCTATAACATAACTGAAAGTTGAAACTGAACTGATAATATAATAACTGAAAATAATTGGGAGTCAAAGATGATCTGGAGATATACTTACCCGTTGATACTGACTCAACTCCTTCAATATAGTAAGTAAAATAATTGTACGGCCTTATAAGGCTCGGTATATATAACTGCTCTGCCATAGTAGGCTCGCTCATAGGCGCTCAGCCATACTAGGCTATGTATCTCGACCATGCTGGGCTCGCTCATAGGCGCTCGGCCACAGTAGGCTCGGTATATAACTTTCCATCTGATCAAAGGTTGCCCAATAGGGGCCTGCCCATCGATTATAGCTCGATGGTAATGAAAATACTGTAATACTATATATATAGGCTTGCTGCTCTCTTGACTGGAAGAAGACAATACTAAATTGAATATAGAATCTCGATAAGGAATAATATTATAACTTATGAGACTAGAATAGTGTGAATAAATTCATGAATATGAACTTCTCTTTTTGTCTCATTACTAACACATGTAGCTACGAGATCATGCCAAAATGAAGGAAGGCTTAGCCTTAACATACCTTATCACAATCTTTCCAATCACCAAGTTGAACTCACCTCTTTGCACCTTAATCTACAAGAATGATAATAATACTATCGTTAAGTTACGAAAGGTACAACTATCGCACAACGAACGACAAACTTATTTTGTATTAAAACGGGCAGTATCTCCCCTATAATCCTTACTTCCTCCAAATTCAAGATAACACCAACAATACAAGAACAGAACAATAACAACATATATACATCATTTTCCAGCCATATATACACCATCAAATACTACAAAACAGCCCAACACACCCCAATCTCTTCGTACACAAAACGACCATCGTAGTAGTGTCAAACGACCCGAAAATATTATGACGAACGACCAGCCAACCACCCTACATTTATATGGTGTTTCTACACCCCCTTCCTCCTCCAAAACTCCACAAAATAGTAGTAAAACACGCATCCCAACAGCAACATAAAACAGTCCACAAAATAGTCCGCTACAAGTGAATAACTCGAACTCACGGCTTCCGATCACTGTCCCATGAGTTCTCACAAGTATAAAACGACTTACCATGAATTTATAGAAGAAAAATTGGATGAAAGAGAGCAGTAAACTCACCTTATTTGTTGGATAACTCAGCTCCTATCTTGGTTCTTCAAACTCCGAAAGGGAGAGAAAATCAATTAGGGTTTGTGGGAAATTTTTGGGAGGATTCTTTGCAGAGCTGATGTCTGGTTATTATGCTCTATTTTAAGTCTAATATATGAAGAAAATAGGCCTTTAAAAGGCCTCTTTGGACGACCCAAAATGGCCCATTTTTGGGCTTTCATTTAAGCAAGTAGGTGACACACCTACTTGTCACCTAGCAGCTTGCGCAGTATCGCAAAAATGCCCATATCTCACTACTCCGATGTCGTATTGACAAACGGTTTAATGCATTGGAAAATAGATCATAGATCTTTAATTTGATGGGTGGAACACCCCATAACTCTAAGTATATTGGGAGAAAATTGCAGTTAGATTTGACCCAAAGTTTCAGTAAAACTTATGAGTGTAACTTGTGATGACTTTCATCGACTTTTGTTCCACAACTCGCTTGACATTAAAACATAACACACGGATGTCATACGACTAATATAAATCATAACATAATCTCCTTATCATGTTAATCACCCTAGTCTCACCCCAAAGGTACATGTTATAACATTCCCAACTTGTCGACTTTCGACGAAACATTGTTTTATTCAATTGCTTTAGCTTCTGAACTGTCCAACCCTCTTTGTACTTGTTGTTCATGATCTTCAATATTTGTAACCTCATAGGTAACATGATTAACTTACTTTATATACTTTTAAATATTATCTCATTTTTGGTCCTACATTAGTTTGCTTACGACGCATTTTTACGTACAAAAATATAGGGTGTAACAAGGTAGGGGTACTTATGGCAGGGGTCAGGTACCTAGAGGTAGAGTTTAGACCGTTAGAGGTGAAGGTCAGGCCGTTAGAGGTGGAGGTCAGACCGTTAGAGGTGGAGGTCAGGCCGTTAGAGGTGGAGGCCAGCCAATTAGAGGCCGTCCTAGAGACGCGGTTCAGAGTGGTGGGCCCCAACCCCAATTCTATTCTTTCCCTGCTAGGCCTGAAGCCGATTCATCCAACGCCGTGATCAAAGGTATTGTTCCCGTTTACCATGGAGATGCTTCAGTGTTATTTGATCCAGGATCCACTTATTCCTATGTGTCCTCCTACTTTGCTTCATATTTGGTTGTGCCTCGTAATTCTTTGAGTGCTTATGTGCATGCCGGTAGGGGATTCTATCATTGTAGATCATGTCTGTCATTCGTGTGTGGTTACTATTGGATGTCTTGAAACTAGCATGGATCTTCTACTTCTTGATATAGTAGATTTTGATGTCATCTTGGGTATAGATTGGTTGTCACCTTATCATGCTATATTTGATTGTCACGTCAAGACGGTGACCCTAGTCATGCTGGGGTTACCTTGGTTAGAGTGGAAAAAGAACTCCTGATCTTTCTACCAGCAGGGTTATTTCATATATGAAGGCTCGGCGTATGGTCGAGAAAGGGTGTCTAGCCTATTTGGCTTATATTCGCGATCCCAGCGCGGATGTTCCTTCTATGGACTCAGTACCAGTTGTTCATGAATTTCTAGAAGTATTTCCTACAGATTTGTCGGGGATGCCACTCGACAGAGATATTGACTCCTGTATTAATTTAGCTCCGAGCACTCAGCCCATTTCTATCCCACCATACCGTATGGCCCCGTCGGAGTTGAAAATATTGAAGGAGCAATTACAAGACTTGCTTGATCAGGGATTCATTAGACCTAGTATATTGCCCTGGAGTGAAGCAGTATTATTTGTAAAGAAGAAAGATGGTTAAATGCGAATGTCTATAGATTATCGGCAGTTGAACAAGGCTACTATCAAGAACAAGTATCCACTGCCAAGAATTGATGACTTATTTGATCAGCTTCAAGGCTTTTCGAGCTCGGTATGGGCATTACAAATTCCTAGTAATGTCTTTTGGGTTGACAAATGCCCCCGCACCATTTATGGATTTGATGAATCGAGTTTTTAACCTCTATTTGGATTCTTTTGTGGTTGTATTCATTGATGATATCTTGTTTTACTCCAGTAGCTGAGAGGATCATGAGCGCCATCTTCGGAGTATGCTTCAGATTTTGAAGAATAATCAGTTATATGCTAAATTTTCAAAATGCGAGTTTTGGTTAAACTCAGTTGCCTTTTTGGTGCATGTTGTATCGCCTGAAGGTATAAAGGTGGATCCTAAGAAGATTGAGGTTTTTCAGAATTAGCCTAGACCTACATCGGCTATAGAGATCTGGAGTTTCCTGGGATTGACAGGTTATTATCGTCGGTTCGTGGAAGGGTTTTCATTTATAGCAAACCCATTGACCAGACTGACAAGGTGCCCCATTCAGATGGCCAGACGAGTGTGAGTTGAGCTTTCAGAAGCTCAAGACTGCTTTGACTACGACGGCAGTGTTGGTATTACCCACAGTTCAGGATCTTATACGGTATATTGTGATACATCTCACATTGGGCTTGGTGCAGTATTAATGCAAGATGGCAGGGTGATTGCATACGCATCATGGAAATTGAAAGTTCACGAGAAGAATTATCATGTTCATGACTTAGAATTGGCAGCCATTGTTCTTGTGCTGAAGATTTGGAGGTATAACCTTTACGGTGTCTCGTGTGAAGTATTTACTGATCATCGTAGCTTACAATATCTGTTCAAACAAAAGGATCTCAATTTGAGGCAGAGAAGATGGTTGGAGTTGTTAAAGGACTATGATATCACTATTTTTTATCACCCCGTAAAGACCAATGTGGTGGCCGATGCTTTGAGAGGCCGTTAGCTGCATATGTTCAGACTTTGGCTAATCAGTTCGTAAGGTTAGATATTTCAGAACCCAGTCGGGTTCTAGCTTGCACAGTCGCTTGGTCTTTCTTACAGGAGCGCATGAGAAAGCGATAGTATGATGATCCTCATTTACTTGTCCTTAAGGAGACGGTGCGACATGGTGATGCCAAACAGGTTGCTGTGGGGGAAGATGGAGTTCTGCGAATGCAGGGTCGTATTTTTGTGCCTAATATGGATTGGCTTAATGAATTAATTCTGGAAGAGGCCCACAGTTCCAGGTATTCTATTCATTAAGGTGCCACCAAAATATATCAAGATTTGCGGCAAGATTATTGGTGGAGGAGAATGAAGAAGGATGTAGTTGCATATGTAGCTCGGTGTCTAAATTGTCAGCAAGTCAAGTACGAGCATCAGAGACCTGGTGGTTTGCTTCAGAAGTTAGAAATTCCTAAGTGGAAGTGGGAGCGTATCACTATGGATTTTGTTATTGGGCTCCCACGGACTCGGAGAAAATTTGACGCAGTTTGGGTCATTATGGAAAGGTTGACCAATCAACACATTTCATTCTAGTGGCAGTTACCTATTCTTTAGAGCGGTTAGCTGAAGAATTTTGTTCGTGAGATTGTCCACCTTCACGGTGTGCCCGTGTGTATTATTTCAGATCGAGGTACGCAGTTTACCTCACACTTTTGGAGAGCTGTACAGCGTGAGTTAGGCACACAGGTTGAGTTAAGCACATCATTTCATCGACAAACAGACGGACAGTCAGAGCGCACCATTCAGATATTGGAAGATATGTTTTTCGCTTGTGTTATAGAGTTTGGAGGTTCTTGGGATCAGTTCTTACCACTTACGGAGTTTGCTTATAATAATAGCTACCAGTCGAGCATTCAGATGGCTCCATATGAGGCATTATATGGAAGGCGATGCCGATCGCGAGTTGGCTAGTTTGAACCAGGAGAGCCTCGGTTGTTGGATACTGATTTGGTACAGGATGCCTTGGATAAGGTCAAGGTTATTCAAGATCGACTTCGCACAGCTCAGTCTAGGCAAAAGAGTTATGCCGACCATAAAGTTCGTGATATTGCATTCATGGTTGGGGAAAGAGTATTGCTCTGGGTTTCACCTATGCAAGGTGTAATGAGGTTCGCAAAGAAGGGCAAGTTGAGCCCTAGGTATATAGGACCCTTCGAAATTCTTGAAAGGGTGGGCGCAGTAGCCTACAGGCTTGCATTACCACCTAATTTATCAGTGGTGCATCCGGTGTTCCATGTGTCTATGCTACGTAAATATTATGGTGATCCGTCCCATGTGTTAGATTTCAGCTCAGTCCAATTGGAGAAAGATTTGACTTATGAAGAGGAACCGGTAGCAATTCTAGCCCGGCAGGTTTGACAATTGAGGTCTAAGAGTTATCCTTCAGTTGAGGTCTATGTTCTAACACCTCGAAAGCCCTATTCATCTTTCATCGACTTGCGTGCATAGTCTTTACAATTTTTCGGAAAGTTTTTATATGCAAAATTGATTAAAATGTGAAATAGAGCCTTAAAACTTAATTGAGTCGACTTTGGTCAACATTTTGAGCAAATGGACTCGGATCAGTGTTTTGACAGTTTTTGTCACGACCCAACTGGAGGGTCATGACTAGCACCCGGGCCATACTTGCCGAGCACCAACGTACATTTTATCTAACCTTCCTTATTATCTTTAAGGGCCGACAAGATCAATATAAATAGTAGACATGGATCATGAACATCCAACAATGAAAGATAATGTCATGAACATACATAACATGGGACGACAAGACTGTCAAGAAACTATATATAAGGTACGAGCTATCATGATGCCATGAAAGACTATACAACAAAAATCAGCCGAAAAGGCATTCTAAACCATACATAAGTCGACACCTGTCTATGAGCCTCTAAAGGAACATAAGTGCTACAACATTGCCGGAACAGGGCCCCGACATACCCATAATGTCTATAACAAAAATGCATACCAAGACCACGGCAAGTCCGGAGAAGGGATCTCGCCAATAACCGCTGAACTGGACAGCCTACTGTGGTGGGGGAGCTACGTCTACCTGTCTATCAGGACCTGCAGCACGACATGCAGCATCCACAAATAAAAAGGACGTCAGTACGAATAAAGTACTGAGTATGTGAGGCAAGAAAGCATAAGTAAGAACAGTAATGTAAACAGGGATAGAGAATATACAACCTGTGACATCTGGGTACCTCTGAGGGCTACTGACATGAAATACATGATACATACATATATATACATAAACTTTTAAAACATACGCCTTTGTGGGCATCACCAACATCATATCGTACCCGGCCATAATAGGCTCGGTAAAACGTACCCGGCCATCATAGGGCTCGGTAGAATCGTACCCGGCCATGTGGAGCTCGGTAAAACCCAACTGATCAGTGGTTGCACAATAGGTGCCATACCCGGCCGACTATAGCGCGGCTCGGTAGAGTAAAATAGATACATATATATGATGCATGCTGGACTCATTGGAATCACATTTTGAACCTTTCGGAGTGACATAAGGTCGGTATCCTTCGTACACGTTATTAGGATTAACTCTTCATCAAGAATCTTATAAGAATCAGGAACTACCAACAACATTGATAATATAAGAATAAGAGAAGTAACATCAATATCAATCGTTTCATAAGAAGGGCAGCAATGTAAGTACTGCTAGCTTCTAAGAGTAGAGTATCTTTGGGAGCTCATCATTACATTATGTACAATCGGAGTCGTGCAAAAGAATGAAGGGGATAGACTCACATACCTTGTATATACTGCCCAACCTCAAGCTATGCAAATGTCACGACTCCTTAGTCTACAATAAGACAAATGACACTATCATTATCGTTTAAGCGTCGTAACTATTATGTATCGACCACAACCTATTTTACGATGAAACGGACAGCACCTCCCCTATTTATATGACTTCCCACAAGTCAATACAATCACCAAACAGCCCAAACAACATCATTAATAATCATATTGAGCCTCCAAAATAGTCCACCAACCAACAACATTACTACCAAGCCTTTCGATATATATTTCACAAGTTCTAGCTTCAACGACTTAGCTGCAACTTGGATAATCTTAAATATATATATAGAGTAAGAGGTTCCTTACCTTTAAACAGAAAGAACAACTCCAATTTGACCTTAATTTTTCACGAAATATCCCTTCAATTCTGCCACAAGAACAAGGAAGCGAAACTAGCAATTAATTCGGGTTTTTCAGCACTAGAATTACTTTAGAAGACTTGAAATCACCTAGGGTTGATATTAAAAAGTTGAAGGTGTATTTACAGCACATAAAACACTTAAAAAAACCTCCCACACGAGCTGGAACAACACAAAAATCAGCAACAACAAGAAGAACAAAAACTTACTAGCGCCACGGGATTCCCGACATTTGATTTGTGTTGTTTGCCCTTTGTTTGGGTCTTGGAACATGAGAGAACCTTGAGAGACTGTTTTTAGGGTTATAAGGTCTGAATATACTGAAAAATAATGACTTAAAACGGGGTTGAGGTATCTTATATATGTCCATATGTCTTAAACAGCCTTTGTGGGCCCCATAGAGAGCAGCTTGGCGCACTCTCGCGAAAACGCGAATATCTCTCTATTCTGAGAACGTATCGATGAACGGTTTAATGCGTTGGAAACTAGACTCATAGATCTTCAATTTGATAGGTATATCACCCCATAATTCCAAGAATATTGGGAGAAAAATGCAGTAACATTTGACCTAAAGTTTAAGTAAAATTATAAACCTAAGTTGCGATAACTTTTATCGACTTTTGTTTCATAACTCGCTTGACTTCAACACTTATGATGCGGATATTATATGATTCAAATACATTAAAACAAGACCTCTTGGGGCAATTAATCACCTCTAGTGTTACCCGAAAATACGGGTTACAACATCCTTGATTCGTTTAACTTCAAATACTTGTTAACCACTCTTATACTCCCTTGTATCGTTTAAGACCAATAGGATTAACTTCTTATTATCTCAAAGATAATCTCTTCTTGGATTTACGTCGACTAACTTACGGCGTGATCTATGGTATGCGAATTTGGGTTGTAGCACCCTCTCCCCCTTAGGAACATTCGTCCTCGAATGTAAGGGTTTATGGGGTGTCTAACTCATTGTGGATTCCGACGGAGATTTTCGGCTGAGTTTCCCCGATAAAATGGACACTAGCCAAACTTGCAAGCAGTTAAACCTAACCTATGGCCTTACAAGACTATACAAAGCATTATGGATATGTACATTATCTGCATATTACCATTTTGTATTAAAAAAAGAGTATTCACAAGCTATTGCTTACCTCATAGAGCCGTTTCACCTTATAATGCGTCCTTCTTTCCCCCGGCATCCTCATTATCTTCACCCTGGAATAGGTAAGGGTATTTAGACTTCATCTCTTCTTCTTCTTCCCATGTCATTTCTTCTATATTCTTGTTCCTCCATTATACTTTCACGGAAGCTACATCCTTTGTTCTCAGCTTGCGGACTTGTCGATCTAATATAGCCACTGGCACTTCATCATATGATAGATCCTTTGTAACTTGTACATCTTTGATAGGGACGACCCGAGAAGGGTCTCTAATACATTTCCTCAACATAGATACATGGAATACCGGGTGGACAAATTCCAATTCAGATGGCAATTCTAACTCGTAAGCAACCTGTCCAATTCGTCGAAGAATTTTGTACGGCCCAATATACCGCGGACTCAACTTACCCTTCTTCCCAAAACGCATAACACCCTTCATCGGCGAGATCTTCAGGAAAACCCAATCACCAACCTCAAATTCCAGATCACGACGTCGGACGTCGGAATAAGACTTTTGCCTGCTTTGTGCCGTCCTCAGTCGCTCTTGTATCACTTTCACCTTCTCAATGGCTTGGTGAATCAAATCTGGCCCATATAATTCTGTCTCACCGACTTCGAACCATCCAATTGGTGATCTACATCTCCTCCCGTACAGTGCCTCATACGGGGCCATTTTAATACTGGAATGGTAGCTATTATTGTAGGCAAATTCTATAAGTGCTAGATGGTCATCCCAATTCCCCTTGAAATCTAGAACACATGCTCGTAGCATATCTTCAAGCGTCTGGATGGTACGTTCAGCCTGTCCGTCAGTCTGCGGATGGAATGTAGTGCTGAGATTTACTTGTGTGCCTAAACCCTTCTGAAAAGACCTCCAAAAGTTAGCCGTAAATTGAGCTCCTCGGTCTGATATAATAGATACCGGCACACCATGAAGCCTAACAATCTCCTTGATATACAACTTCGCATAATCTTCAGCCGTGTAAGTTGTCTTAACTGGCAGAAAATGGGCAGATTTTGTAAGTCGATCAACTATCACCCAGATGGAGTCAAACTTATGATAAGAGCGAGGTAATCCAATAATGAAGTCCATATTAATCACCTCCCATTTCCAGGTCGGAATCTCTATATTCTGAATCAATCCACTATGTTTCTGATGCTCGATCTTTACTTGTTGACAATTAGGACACTGGGCTACAAATTCTGCAATAGACTTCTTCATGTTATCCCACCAATACAGCTCCTTAACGTCATGATACATCTTTGTCGAGCCAGGATGGATAGAATATCGGGACTGGTGAATCTCAATCATAATATTCTCTCGCAACCCTGCCACACTAGGTACACATAATCGGCCCTGGTATCTCAGTGTCCCATCTCCTCCGATCTTGAAAGCTGTAATCTTACACTGCTGAATTCCCTCTCTCAATCTTACTAAGGTAGGATCTTCATATTGTCGTGCTTTTACCTCGGCTACCAAAGATGATTCTGCTGTATTCTGTACAGTAACACCTCCGTCATCAGAGTCCAACAATCTGATTCTCATATTGGCCAGCTGGTGAAGCTCTTTGGTCAACCCTTGTCTACCTGCCTCAATATGTATTAAGCTTCCCATTGACTTATGGCTGAGAGCGTCTGCCACAACATTGGCTTTACCGGGATGGTACAATATCTCGACATCGTAGTCTTTCAGTAATTCAAGCCACCTACGCTACCTCAAATTCAACTCCTTCTGCTTGAAGATGTATTGTAAACTCTTGTGATCTGTGTAGATGTCAACATGGATGCCGTATAAGTAGTGCCGCCATATCTTCAAAGCATATATTACTGCAGCTAATTCCAAATCATGAGTCGGGTAATTCTTTTCATGCTTCTTCAATTGTCTTGATGCATAAGCAATCACCTTCCCACGTTGCATCAATACGCACCCCAAACCTATACCTGAGGCATCACAATATACCACATAACCTTCTGTTCCTTCTGGGAGAGTGAGCACTGGCGCGGATGTCAATCGATTCTTTAGCTCCTGAAAACTATGTTCACAAGCATCAGACCACTGGAACTTGGTAGCTTTCTGTGTTAACTTAGTCAATGGTGCTGATATAGAGGAAAACCCTTCTACAAACCGCCTATAATATCCTGCTAGCCCCAGGAAGCTGCGGACTTCTGACGGTGTTGTAGGTCTCGGCCAATTCTTCACTGCATCGATCTTCTGAGTGTCGACACTAATACCCTCATCAGATATCACATGGCCAAGGAATGCTACTGAGTTCAGCCAGAATTCACATTTAGAGAGCTTAGCATATAACTTATGATCCTGAAGGGTCTGTAATACTATCCGCAAGTGGCCCGCATGTTCCGCCTCCGAACGAGAATACACCAGAATGTCATCAATGAATACGATCACGAACACATCAAGATAGGGCCTGAATACACTATTCATGAGATCCATAAAAGCTGCTGGGGCATTTGTTAGCCCGAACGACATCACCAAGAACTCAAAATGCCCATATCTTGTCCGGAAGGCCGTCTTTGGAATATCCTTCTCCTTAACCCTCACCTGATGATACCCTGAACGCAAGTCAATCTTGGAGAAATACTTGGCACCCTGGAGTTGGTCAAACAGGTCATCAATTCTTGGAAGTGGATACTTGTTCTTTATTGTAAACTTATTCAACTGTCGATAATCGATACACATCCTTAACGACCCATCTTTCTTCCGCACGAACAAGACTGGCGCACCCCAAGGTGAAGTGCTAGGCCTAATGAAACCCTTATCCAGCAAGTCCTTCAACTGTGCCTTCAACTCTCGCAACTCTGCCGGGGCCATCCTGTATGGAGGGATAGAGATCGGTTGAGTGTCAGGCAATGCATCAATGCTAAACTCAATCTCCCTTTCAGGAGGAAGGCCTGGGAGTTCATCTGGGAAAACATCTGGAAATTCATTGACCACGGGGATTAATTGTAGAGTAGGCGGCTTCGCCTCCGCATCCCTAACGCGAACAAGATGATAAATGTAACCTTTTGAGATCATCTTCCTTGCCTTAAGATAGGAAATAAACCTACCTTTCGGCGTAGCAATGTTCCCCTTCCATTCAATGGCGGGTTCACAAGGAAACTGAAACCTAACCATCTTCGTACGACAGTCAACATTTGCATAGCATGAGGCCAACCAGTCCATTCCCATTATCACATCGAAATCAACCATTTCTAACTCAAATAAATTTGCCGAGGTTTGACGACTACAAATCATCACAGTGCAACCTTTATATACCCTTCTAGCAATCACAGAATCTCCTATCGGAGTGGATACCGCAAGTGGTTTACTTATCAATTCAGGTTCAATGCCAAACTTATTAACCACAAAGGGTGTAACATATGATAAGGTAGATCCTGGATCAATTAGCGCATATACATCATAAGAAAACACAGACAATATACCTGTAACAACATCCGGAGATGACTCGAGATCTTGTCGACCTATTAGAGCATAGGTTCGATTTTGAGCACCACTCGAACTCGGCACTGAACCTCTACCTCTACCATGACCTGTCGACTGTTGAAAACCTTGTGCTGGAGGTCGAACTGATGAGGAAGAACCAGACATAGATCCAGTCGGTTGAGCCATACCACTACCTCCTCTGTTAGGACAATCCCGCATCATATGGCCACGCTGTCCGCAAGAATAGCACACATCGGAACCTCGACGGCACAGTCCAAAGTGGGCCTTGCCGCACTGATCACAACGAGGTGTTGGGGGTCTCGTCTGACTAGTATCTCTATGAATTGTGAGCCCGATGCCCTCAAACTCTAACCTGAACCAGAATAGGTAAATCAATCATACCAAGGCCTTTGAAACTTTGGAGGAGCACTAGCTACAGGTGGCGCCGAACTCCTCGAAGATTGGGGCCTGATACTGCCTCTGAACTCATCAGAATACCCTGCAAATCTCGCTCTCTTATGCTGGCCCCTATCCTGCTCCCTATCTGCCCTTTGCTGGCGCTTATGATCCTCTAGGGTCTGGGCATAAGCCTGAATACAGGAAATATCCATGCCCTCTACCAAGGAGGCTGTTGTGCACTCATTTATCAGATGTGGTCCCAACCCGTTCACGAACAGATGCACCCTATCACTCATCTCGGCCACCATATGAGGAGCATACCTTGCTAAAGAATCAAACTGTATACTATACTCTCGTACACTCATATTACCCTGTCGAAGGTTCAAGAACTTATCAGCTCTAGCTCGTCGTATCTCAACTGGTAAGTAGTGACGAAGAAAGGCCTCAGAAAATTCCTTCCACACGGCTGGAGGAGCGTTCGGACCCCTAGATCTCTCCCAACTATCATACCAGAAAACCGCTAAATCCTGTAACCGATAAGAAGCCAACTCTACTGCCTCCGTATCACTAGCATGCATAACCCGCAATGTACGGTGAATCTGATCAATAAATGTTTGTGGGTCTTCCTTGGGGTCTGATCCGGTAAACACTGGAGGGTCTAGATTAATAAAATCAGGAACTTTCGCACTAACCGATTTATCAACAGCACCGATATTCTGCCTCTGAGCCTGAGCAGCTACCAAGCTAGTCAATAATTGCACCGCACTGTGCATATCGTGGTCTGTAGTGCTAGACGGAGGAACTGGATGTACTGGGTGCCTCCTAATATCCTCTGGAGGAGACGGAGAGGTATCAGATGGCATCTCACTCTGAGCCTCACTTTGGCCTGCTCTGGCTGGAGGCACCTGAATGTTACCCTCTCCCACAGCTGTATCAAGCCGTTTACTAATTGCTTGCTTCCTAGTCGAAGGCATCGCTGAAAGAAAACAAGGTGAATATTAGATATGAACACTTACTACTCAACTCTACGCACGATCTAGATTCAGGAAGAAGGTAACAACCCTAGATGTCACGTAGCCTCCTGATTATAAATGTGGCGCGCTACACATCCATAATCAAAACTCTACTAGACACGGCTCATAGACATCCCCTAGGACAGACTTGCTCTGATACCAAGTTTGTCACGACCCAACTGGAGGGTCATGACTAGCACCCGGGCCATACTTGCCGAGCACCAACGTACATTTTATCTAACCTTCCTTATTATCTTTAAGGGCCGACAAGATCAATATAAATAGTAGACATGGATCATGAACATCCAACAATGAAAGATAATGTCATGAACATACATAACATGGGACGACAAGACTATCAAGAAGCTATGTATAAGGTACGAGCTATCATGATGCCATGAAAGACTATACAACAAAAATCAGCCGAAAAGGCATTCTAAACCATACATAAGTCGACACCTATCTATGAGCCTCTAAAGGAACATAAGTGCTACAACATTGCCGGAACAGGGCCCCGACATACCCATAATGTCTATAACAAAAATGCATACCAAGACCACGGCAAGTCCGGAGAAGGGATCTCGCCAATAACCGCTGAACTGGACAGCCTACTGTGGTGGGGGAGCTACGTCTACCTGTCTATCAGGACCTGCAGCACGACATGCAGCGTCCACAAATAAAAAGGACGTCAGTACGAATAAAGTACTGAGTATGTGAGGCAAGAAAGCATAAGTAAGAACAGTAATGTAAACAGGGATAGAGAATATACAACCTGTGACATCTGGGTACCTCTGAGGGCTACTGACATGAAATACATGATACATACATATATATACATAAACTTTTAAAACATACGCCTTTGTGGGCATCACCATCATCATATCGTACCCGGCCATAATAGGCTCGGTAAAACGTACCCGGCCATCATAGGGCTCGGTAGAATCGTACCCGGCCACGTGGAGCTCGGTAAAACCCAACTGATCAGTGGTTGCACAATAGGTGCCATACCCGGCCGACTATAGCGCGGCTCGGTAGAGTAAAATAGATACATATATATGATGCATGCTGGACTCATTGGAATCACATTTTGAACCTTTCGGAGTGACGTAAGGTCGGTATCCTTCGTACATGTTATTAGGATTAACTCTTCATCAAGAATCTTATAAGAATCAGGAACTACCAACAACATTGATAATATAAGAATAAGAGAAGTAACATCAATATCAATCGTTTCATAAGAAGGGCAGCAATGTAAGTACTGCTAGCTTCTAAGAGTAGAGTATCTTTGGGAGCTCGTCATTACATTATGTACAATCGGAGTCGTGCAAAAGAATGAAGGGGATAGACTCACATACCTTGTATATACTGCCCAACCTCAAGCTATGTAAATGTCACGACTCCTTAGTCTACAATAAGACAAATGACACTATCATTATCGTTTAAGCATCGTAACTATTATGTATCGACCATAACCTATTTTACGATAAAACGGACAGCACCTCCCCTATTTATATGACTTCCCACAAGTCAATACAATCACCAAACAGCCCAAACAACATCATTAATAATCCTATTGAGCCTCCAAAACAGTCCACCAACCAACAACATTACTACCAAGCCTTTCGATATATATTTCACAAGTTCTAGCCTCAACGACTTAGCTGCAACTTGGATAATCTTAAATATATATAGAGTAAGAGGTTCCTTACCTTTAAACAGAAAGAACAACTCCAATTTGACCTTAATTTTCCACGAAATATCCCTTCAATTCTGCCACAAGAACAAGGAAGCGAAACTAGCAATTAATTCGGGTTTTTCGGCACTAGAATTACTTTAGAAGACTTGAAATCACCTAGGGTTGATATTAAAAACTTGAAGGTGTATTTACAGGACATAAAACACTTAAAACAACCTCCCACACGAGCTGGAACAACACAAAAATCAGCAACAACAAGAAGAACAAGAAACTTACTAGCGCCATGGGATTCCCGACATTTGATTTGTGTTGTTTGCCCTTTGTTTGGGTCTTGGATCATGAGAGAACCTTGAGAGACTGTTTTTAGGGTTATAAGGTCTGAATATACTGAAAAATAATGACTTAAAACGGGGTTGAGGTATCTTATATATGTCCATATGTCTTAAACCGCCTTTGTGGGCCCCATAGAGAGCAGCTTGGCGCACTCTCGCGAAAACGCGAATATCTCTCTATTCCAAG